>NC_134405.1:140847007-140852007 GCF_038048845.1 Mixophyes fleayi | reverse complement strand
ACATTTTTTTACATTTTATTAGTGAATAAAAATCACTCCATCTTTGTCAGGCAACCAAATGAGCTTTCTAAATTCTTTATGCAACACATATCTGTGTTTGCCGGACCCGTTGCAGTGAGACCCCTTAGTCTTATATAGATGACTGTGGCATTTAGACACATGGATAAAACTGCACAGTATACGGAACTTTCTGTATAGTGTACCATGGCACCAGCAATTAACTGTAATAATGTTAAGAAACTTTGTAATAACACAATTAGAAAAACATGTCTGTGTAACAATGACATTTCTTATAGCATACTGAGATCACGGGGTAATGCATGCAAACAGTATATACAAGTCCATAAATAATCAAAGAGTATGGTATTATAAATGCCCGTACACATATCTGAGGAAGGGACACAGATAAAGACAACTGTAGAAGCCAACATTGCTCATGTGTGTTATACAAAGTAAGTACAGAGCAAGTGAGCGAGGAGAGAGAGAGCAGAAGAAGTGTCCTCTCAGCAGAGACCTGTCCAGCACAGACGCCCTCCTCCGTTCTTCTACAAACAGCAGCAGAAAGACTACGACTGGGATGTGCAGGCCTATCGGCTGTCAGAAGGAAGCATCGTCCTCATGAAGAAACATCAAGGGATGACTGGACGAAGAACCAGATGATAGAAAAGGGACTTTGCCTCAGCTGCCCACCGACCCTTTCGAGCTACTATTGGCGGTATCAGGATTAGAGATCTTTCTCACTGAAACTGTTGTATATAATGTATATAATGTATATTAAAACTGTTGTCATTGAAAATGTTTGCTATTATAAATGTTGTAGATGTGTGATTTGAGTTGATATAGAACAACCACCTTTATGTCTTAATGCGTGAGGACACGCACCTGAAAAAGCGGGGGTGAATGTGGTGCCCCAAAATCTGAGTACCCTGGGGTGTATCTATATGTTTTAATTTGTTAATTTAATTTGTTAATTGTTAAAAGTGTTTATAAAGATTTAAAAAAAAAAAAAAAATTCTTGAGGGAGAAGTGACAGTTGGGAGTGGTTGGTGGTTGCCGGGAGTAACAGGAAGGAGGAGTGTGTGGCATAGCAACAAGTCCACTAACTTTGGTAATAACTGTGAACTCCCAGAAGGCAGTGGAAGAGGAAAGTTATAGACTTCTGAGGAGAGATATCCCTGTGTCTGCATAGACTGAGAGAGAAAAATAGAGACAGAATGAAAATCGGACAAAGTGATATATAAGCAGATTAAAAGTGAAGTAAGTGTAAGAAGAGAAGAAGATAAGAAGTGAGCCAAAGAGAGGTGTGAGTAAAAAGGAAAGTACTGAAAACAAATAAGCAGTATAGAGATCTGTGACATCACACTAAACAGACTGAGCTATGTACTGAGAACAGTGTGAGAGGAGAAAATAGAGAGGTCTGTGAATACACACAAAAGAGACTGTGCAATACAAAAGATCATCAGTTTATTTGGCGTGAAAAAGTAATTTATGGGCCCTCAACCACGTGCAGCACTTCTACTAAATTCTGTGCACAGTTCAACCCAGGACTGAGTGTAAAATATGGTAACGTTACCAGGGATAATATTGGTGCACCAAATGTTTTAGTTGAATATTATTGTTAAGTGATTTACCTGAAAATTGATTTATTGTTTATTATATGTTAAATGCTATTGTGCTCTATGTTGATCAAATTAATATTTTGTCATTACCATTGAGTTGAAGGGGTTGAATCAATTTGATGTTTGTTTTCCTTGCTTATTATTGTAGATGGTCTCATAACACGAAGGATTCATTCAGCACAGGTATTAAACACACCTCAGCAATCCCCCATTCACTGTGCACAGTGTGTACCTGCTGCTGAGAAATCTGTAAATGGTATATGGATATTGAATAGTATATAGACAGTGGATCTAAAAAGTGTTCACATTTTTATTTTCTTACATCACAGAATCAAAATGGATTTCTGGGATTTGTTTTTCTTTTTTTCATACCACGATGAACACAAAATCCACTGGAATATCAAATACATATAACCTCTAAAACCTTTTCTTAATAAAAAAGAAAACCAATGATATAAATATAAAATTATTTTACTAAAGATATATTTGTGCAATCGTTGTCTACAGCGATCGCCTCATTAATAGGCTAAAACCCACCTGTGTACAATTAAACCGTTTAAGTACATTTCAAAATCTGTGAGAGGTTCCCCAGTTGGTTGCTGCATTTCCAAACAAGATCATCATCATGAAGATCAAAGAATATTCAAATGAATCTGAGAAAAGGTTATTGAAAAGCAGTAGTGTGTTGGGGGATTTTTGTGCGTATTGAGAAGGATATAATCAGTACATTTCAAAAATTTTATTATCCCTCCCAAGCACTGTCAATTCCATCTTTAAGCAGTTAAGAGAGCATGACACAACTGTGAGAACCGTGTGGAGTTGTATGTTCTCTCTGTGTTCTTGTGGATTTCCATTGGGTGCTTTGGTTTCCACCCACATTCCAAAATCAAAATGGTAGGTCAATTGGCTTTTAAAATGAACCCCCTTTTAAAATTAACCCCAGTGTGTATCTGTTTGTGTGGGAGAAAATTTAGACTGTAAACTTCACTATGGCAAGGACTGATGTGAATGATTAAATATTCATTGTAAATCTATATCAATGTTGTAAATCTTTTTTATGTCTCTCCTGATAGTCCTTTGGACATTGCTGATTTGTCATTGATGTTATGCATGGTATTTGCTATACATAATGTAATTTCTCTTCTGTGGTACAAAAAAAAAAAAATGTATTTCGCCTCAGGTGGGGTCTGTGATTTTCAAACTAATATTGAAAGGTCCACTGTAAAAAAAAAAAATATGTAATGGGCTGGAGAGCCATGGCTTTAAGGCCGTTCTTTACCTCTCTTGTCTCAATTCGCCCCTTTTCCTTCCTTCCTTTTTCTTCCTCTATCTTCTGGTATTTTGCGGGTTGGCGGGTGACCTTTTTTGGTAGTGTGCTGGCCTGCTGAATATCTTAAGGTAATTTTAGTTAGGGTTTAAGGTATACTTAAGTTGGGTGAAGTATACAGGGTGGGGGTATGGGTTTAGTATTAAAGTTATTTAAGTTGTGGGTAGTTTTAATGTTATCGCAAATATATAGACAAGGATTATATGTGCTTATAAGTATGTCAATGTATGCTCTGCAGGGGTGTGGGATGCGGGGTAGTGAGATAAGAGGGACTACTATTATATGTATTCTGGTACATCTGATAAAGGAGCTGAAAATTCTCTCCTGGAATGTGCGGGGCCTAAATAATGCGTGAAACGTTCTCTTGTACTAAGACAAATTAGAAAAAATGATCCTGATATTGTTTGTCTATTGGAGACTCACTTACACGGTGATAGAATACTCGCCCTTAAAAAAGCATGGGTAGGTAGGGCATACCACTCTACGTACACGACTAATTCTCGAGGGGTCTCTATATTGGTACATAAACGTCTCTGCTTCTCCTTGGAAAAAATTCAAGTGGATGCAGGGGAAGGTTTATACTGATGAAGGCTGTCATTAATTGGGTTCCGGTGATTCTGTTAGCTGTATATATACCCCCCACCGTATAATGGTGAGGTGTTAAGGAAATGTGGAGAATTCATGGCATTGTTGCCAGATGTTCCAGCCATTTGTATAGGGGATTTTAATAATGTGATAAATGGAGAGGTGGACAGATGGCGAGAGAAAAATGCTGTAGTTGGCAACTCTAAGTCGGCTTTTTCTGCTCTGGTTGAGGAAATGGGGTTAGTAGATGTATGGCGTTTGAAGCACTCAGAAGATGTCCAATTCTCCTGCTTTTCTACATCACATAATGCATTTTCAAGAATTGATCTGGCTCTGCTGTCACACTCTCTGGTACTGCTGGTGAGGAGCGTGGAATATAGGGCTAGGGGAATCTCTGACCACTCGCCCCTCTGCCTATCTATTGATTTGCAATTGATAGAGGCCAGTCCCTTTTGGAAATTAAATCCCTTCTGGCTCTCCTTGATGGGTACAGGAGCGACCTTGGTGACACAGTGGGAAGGCTTCTTTGAAGATAATCTGGTAACAGCAAGGCCACCTATAGTTTGGGACGCTTTTAAGGCTTTCCTAAGGGGGACATTAATTGCTGGCATAGCTGAAATTAAAAAGTCGTCCAGACAAAAAGAACAGATATTAGAGAAAAAGTGTAAATCCTTAGAAGCACAATACATTGCGGACAAAACTGAGGTTGCAAGGGGAACATGGCAGTTGGCCCAGAGAGAGAGTGGGTAGAGTATGTATTTGAGAAATCCAAACGTAAATTTCTGTTTTCTAAGCATGTACGATATGCAGAGGACGATAGAAATGGTAGCTTCCTGGCTTATCTGACAAGGGCGGAGAGGGCAGATGCAGCAGTACCGGTTATCTGTGATGACAGTGGGGTTAAGAAGTATCTGATGCCTGATATTGTTGAGGTATTTCATAAATATTACACAAATACATATAAGTCACAGGTCAGATATGACATGGATACGTTACAGCAGTATTTGAATGGTATCTCCCTTCCTGTCCTCTCCGAATGATAGTAGGGAGTTTTTGGACTCACCCTTTACTCTTGAAGAAATTAATATAGCTATTATGTCATTCCCTAATGATAAAGCCCCTGGAGTAGATGGAATCCCAATTGAATTATATAAAAAACACCGGCCCTTTTTTGTGTCTAGGTTGTTGGATACATTCAGCGAGCTGGGTGAGATTGGCGCTCTTTCCCCTTCAATGGCAGAGGCAATAGTGGTGGTGCTGCCTAAGTCAGGGAAAGAATTTGTTGTACCCTGAGTCCTACCGCCCAATTTCACTTTTGTCAAATGATGTTAAGATTCTAGCAAAATTACTGGCTTTGAGGTTAAGTAGAGTGGTGCTGGAATTAATTCATCCGGATCAGACGGGATTTATGCCGGGCAAGTCCACGCCTATCAATCTTAGAAGGCTGTATACTCTCCTGCAGGTGCGGA
>NC_134405.1:140807208-140846807 GCF_038048845.1 Mixophyes fleayi | reverse complement strand
TCAATGACCATTGTCCTTGTAGAACTTGTGTACCTCTCATGCATCTGATCTTATTGTAAAATCTGTTTGTTTTGAGTGTGCGATTCGCTCGCTTCTTAATAGTTTTTGTGCTTAGAAACCACAGCGATCAAGTTGGACAATCACTTACTTACATTTAATAATATTTATGTAATTGTCAGTTTACATTTCTAACAGTTATTTTTTTGACATTACAGAGTATTTATGTCTATCAGAGCAGCAGTAATATATAAATGAATGTTGATTCCCATGATGCACAATGTAATCTATCACATTGAGGGTGATGAAGCCTCTAGCACCTGAATGACTGATACAGAGAGTATACATGGAATATCTGCATGTGTATTTCTGTCATGTCTATTCTTTTGATTTTTTTTTTTTAAAGAATATTTTATTGCCAGTGGTGTGACAGCCATAAATATTCACACCTTAGCTGCAATGCAAAATGGAAAAATGGAGATGTGTGTCAGATGAAATCCCTGGCTTCAAATATCCAAGAAATGTGTGATCTTTATGAGAGAAATCATAATGAAATACCTGTATTTAGCAGATTTGTAAAGAATATAATGAGCTATATATTAAGTATAATTGTGCCAATCAACATATATTTGGAACTGTGCTACTAATTAACATCTCACAGCTATTCAAATTTGAAATGTTTGATACATGAGCAAAAGTAACTTTAAAATATTGTGAAGAAAGTGTGTATCTTTTTACACAGGAATTTGAGGTAAGGCACACAGTACCTTTATAGCTTGATCACATCCACCAGCTGTTAGTACGCCTGAAAAACACATTAAAAACAGGATGAATGTTTTTTTATAGGTTCATTTCTACTATCATATTATAAAATGTTAACATTAGTTTAAAATATAGCAGCAACCAGTAGAATAGGCTGTATTGGTAAATCGCACTGCATCAAAAGCAGATGAAAAATGCCTTAAATATACATTATTACAATGTGTATTAAGCATTTTTACCCATGCTCCCAGTGCATACGTGTGAATGAACGCTTAAAGTGTTTAATTACACATGAAAGCGAAATATACTATTGTTGTCTACACATTATAGCCATGTCTGAAAATATCTCAGCCCATTTCAGGTCCCAATTGGCGATCCAATCTACACATCATGTCTGTAGCAACACAATACCATGTATATTTCTTACCCTTCATAGTCTCAGCTGCTCAAGTACAACAGGGACAGTCTAGCAGCAACTCTGAGTGGAGCTCATTCATTTTGATTCGCTGCCAGAATACCTGATGATCGCGATGTCTCACTGTGACTGCAAGGTTGGAGGGCTGGGATAGTCCACACCTCCCTATGACAGCAAATAAACCAAAATGGGGATAGACCGCGCTTTCTATATCGATATGTTGAACGCTGCCTTAAATGGGAAATACCTTGTATTTAGGGGGGGTCCCTTCCCCTGGAGAAACCCCCAAAAATATAATGATAAGGTGGCATTACCTGGCGCAATAAATGTAGATGGTTGAATAGGTGGTACAGATGAAGGCAATTAAAAACAAATATGTATTTGAATAATACAAACACCATACTATGGTCCGGACCAATGGTCACCAGGTAGTCATACCCATGTAGAAACACTTATGTGCAGGATAATATATCCAATAAGTCCAAAAAAAATCTATCCACCTTAAAAAATTGTCCAAAACATAAGTTCTCTCTGAAAGATAAAAGGACTAGATGGAATAAAATACTATAGGTGAAGAGAGCAGTCACATATCAATTGGATCCAAAAATAGGAAAAAGAAAAGAGGTATAAAAACAATGGTATTGTATTGCAATACAAAGCATAACAGTCACTCACTTTATGATGTCTTGATATTAAATCTAGTAGCTGCCTCCGGAAAATTCCTCTCCAAGACGCCAGGGTTAACTACCTCCAATGTCTCATCACACGGCTCCCGCTGTGCTCTTCGGCACACTGGGGTATTCCGGCTCCTGTTGATAAGTGTGTCCATATAGGTACCAGAGAAACTCGCAGCCGGCCGGCTCGTACTTCCTGCCACACGGTCCGCGCATGCAGTCTCTCTTGATGACAAATTGAAGTTCAGCGCTGGGACCGCAAGGGGGGATTTTCTAACTTAAAAAGTACAAAAGGGTAATATTGCATCCTACGCGTTTCACTCATTACAAGCTTCCTCAGGGATATAAGTAGTGTAAAAAGAGTAGCAAATCATTTATAGTTTTAGAAAAAAAGTAATTGTTCTGTCATTGGATATGAGCTGTTGAGCTAATGTATCCAATCAGTGGACGCTCCTTGTGTCAACATACCAAACCATTGGTGCATAATAGACCCAGAAAAGTTGTTAGGAACCAGGTGGAATGCTTAGCCTCTGTCCACCCTTATAGGAGCTATGTTTTTGAGGCTCAATATTATTATAAATATAATATATATATATATACACATATATATATGTGAATGAGAGGGGGGAGAGAGAGGGGGGGAAGAGAGAGAGAGGGCGGAGGGGAGAGAGAGAGAGGGCGGAGGGGGAGAGAGAGAGAGAGAGAGAGAGAGAGGGCAGAGAGAGAGAGATAGATAGAGGGCGGAGAGAGAGAGAGAGAGATAGAGGGCGGAGAGAGTGAGGAGAGAGGGGGGGAGAGGGAGAGGGGGGAAGAGAGAGAAGGGGGAGAGAGTGAGGGGGGGAGAGAGAAGGGGGAGAGAGTGAGGGGGGGAGAGAGAAGGGGGAGAGAGAAGGGGGAGAGAGTGAGGGGGGCAGAGAGAGAGGGGGGAGAGAGAGAGGGGGGAGAGAGAGGGGGGAGGAGAAAGAGGGGGGAGAAAGAGGGGGGGAGAGAGAGAGGGGGGAGAGAGAGGGGGGAGAGAGAGAGGAGGGGAGAGAGAGATAGAGGGCGGTGAGAGAGAGATAGAGGGCGGTGAGAGAGAGAGGGCGGAGAGGGGGGGGGAGAGAGAGAGGGCGGAGAGGGGGGGGAGAGAGTGAGGGGGGAGAGAGGGGGGAGAGAGAGGGGGGAGAGAGAGACAGAGGGGGGGAGAGAGAGAGGGGGGAGAGAGAGAGAGAGGGGGGAGAGAGAGAGAGAGAGGGGGGAGAGAGAGAGGGGGGAGAGAGAGAGGGGGGAGAGAGAGAGGGGGGAGAGAGAGAGAGGAGGGGAGAGAGAGATAGAGGGCGGTGAGAGAGAGATAGAGGGCGGTGAGAGAGAGAGGGCGGAGAGGGGGGGGAGAGAGAGAGGGCGGAGAGGGGGGGGAGAGAGAGAGGGCGGAGAGGGGGGGGAGAGAGTGAGGGGGGAGAGAGTGAGGGGGGAGAGAGTGAGGGGGGAGAGAGGGGGGAGAGAGAGGGGGGAGAGAGAGACAGAGGGGGGGAGAGAGAGACAGAGGGGGGGAGAGAGGGGGGGGAGGGGGGGAAGAGAGAGAGAGGGGGGAGAGAGGGGAGGAGAGAGAGAGAGAGAGGGGGGAGGGAGAGAGAGAGGGGGGGAGGGAGAGAGAGAGGGGGGAGGGGAGAGAGAGAGGGGGGAGGGAGAGAGAGGGGGGGAGGGAGAGAGAGGGGGGGAGGGAGAGAGAGGGGGGGGAGGGAGAGAGAGAGGGGGGAGAGAGAGAGAGAGGGGGAGAGAGAGAGAGAGGGGGGAGAGAGAGAGAGAGAGGGGGGAGAGAGAGAGAGAGGGGGGAGAGAGAGAGAGAGGGGGGAGAGAGAGAGAGAGGGAGAGAGAGAGAGAGAGAGAGGGGAGAGAGAGAGAGAGGGGAGAGAGAGAGAGAGAGGGGGGGAGAGAGAGAGGGGGGGAGAGAGGGGGGGGAGAGAGAGAGGGGGGGAGAGAGAGAGGGGGGAGGGAGAAAGAGGGGGTAGAGAGAGAGAGGGCGGTAGAGAGAGAGAGGGGGGGGGGGAGAAAGAGGGGGGGTAGAGAGAGAAAGAGGGGGGGTAGAGAGAGAGAGAGGGGGGGAGGGGGGGAGAGATAAAACAGCATATTTGCCCGTTTTACCGGCCACGTTAAAAAACAATTGAATAGCTTTTAAAGCGGCTGCCTCTCGCACACCCTATACTTTCAATAGACCTTCTACTGGAGCCAGGGCCGCCGAGAGGGGGGGGTGGGTACTAATTACCCGGGCATGTCAGGGGGCCCGGCCCGGGCCCTCGCGCCGACGATTGTTTGGTTTTTTTTCAAACTATTTTTTTTTCTTTTTTCGGCAGGGGGGGGCGCTAGGTCATTGGTGGGGGGAGCAGGGTAGTTAAAAAAAAAACAAAAACATACTCACGTGATTGCGGAGCCGGCATCCCTCCTCTCTGCTGCTCTGTGCTCCATTGCTCCAGACTGACTGAATGCCGGGTGTGACATCATCATGTCACGCCAAGCATTCAGTCAGTCTGGAGCAATGGAGCACAGAGCAGCAGAGAAGACAAGAAGGAAGAGAGAAGTAAAGGTAAGTGAAGGGAGGAAAACAGGGGGGTCCCGGGGGTTAAAAACCGGGGGGGGCAGCATGACACAGAGGGGTTAAAGAAAGGAGGGACAATAGCAGCATGACACAGAGGGGTTAAAGAAAGGAGGGACAAGCAGTATGGCACAGAGGGGTTAAAAAAGAGGGACAAGCAGCATGGCACAGGGGGGTTAAAGAAAGGAGGGACAAGACAAGCAGCATGGCACAGGGGGGTTAAAGAAAGGAGGGACAAGCAGCATGGCACAGGGGGTTAAAGAAAGGAGGGACAATAGCAGCATGGCACAGGGGTTTAAAGAAAAGAGGGACAAGCAGCATGGCACAGGGGGTTAAAAAAAAGAGGGACAAGCAGCATGGCACTGGGGTTAAAGAAAAGAGGGACAAAAGCAGCATGGCACAAGGAGTTAAAGAAAAGAGGGACAAGCAGCATGGCACAGGGTGTTAAAGAAAAGAGGGACAAGCAACATGGCACAGGGGGTTAAAGAAAGGGCAAAGGCAGCATGGAGGGCACAGTGTGATCATAAGGGGGCATAGCGTGGTGATGATAAAGGGGCACAGTAATGTGTGTGTTATGGCACGGAGCTTTTGGCAATGTAGTGTGTGTGAGGTAGATGATGGCTGCTATTTTGTTTGCAGGGTAATGGGAATACTATTTTAATGTTGGGGCTGGAGGAAGGCCTAATTATTAATCATGGATGTTATTGATTTAACGGTGGGGCTGGCTGTAATTTTCTAAATGTAGCCATTTCCCCCCCCCCCCCCAAATAGGTCCTCCAACATTCCAGGATCCAGACAAGCCGCAACTAAAGAAACCAGCAGCCACATGTGGTAAAAGTGAGAAGAACAGGTAGGACAGAGCAGCATAGTGTGTGAAATGTTGTGATTCTAGTAGGGACAATGGCAATGTTTGGTGAGCCCAGTGGGCGCAGGCCAAGACTGAACTCTTTCTGTACACACTGCATTCTTCCTATACTACACAAGGGTGCTAGATGTCCTGAAAGTCAGGAGTGCTTGGACAAATGTCACGCTCCGCGGAATTCAGGACCTAGTGATTTTATTGTGCTGGCCACGCCCCAACGGTGCATTTCCACGCCACCAATTGTGTGACCACACCCATGCTTACTCAACTATAAGGGGGGGCCCCATGAATTTGTTGTACCGGGGCCCTGAATTCCTCTTGGCAGCCCTGACTGGAACATGAGAGGACTGTTTCATGAAAAAAACTATAGCATTAAAACCAGAATTGAATTGCAGGTAAAGTTAACCCGAAAATGATTAAAAAAAACCCCAACCAAAACAGCGTTAAAATGACTTAACACACGAAAATAAAATTAAAAACACTCGCTGACAATTGAATACCCCCCTAGGAATCTCTGTTTGAGAATGGTTGCCTGTTCCTCATACTGCTCTACATTGGGACAGTTCCGTCTCAACCGAGTGAACTGATTTTTGGGAATGTTTTTCAACCAGTTGCCATAGTGGTCACTTGTGGTGGGTATATGAGTTGCAGTCGACAGGTTTAAAGAAAGTTTTTGTCTCCAATCTGTTGTTATGGACATAGATTTCCAAGTCCAAAAATTCAACCTTTGTAGTACTGCTATGAGAAATGAACTGGATATTCAGGTTATTGCTGTTAATGTACTCAATGAATAAAGCCAGTTCTTGCGGTGTCCCTGTCCAGATACATAGAATATCATCTATGTAGCGCCTTCATGTTTGTAAACAGCTGGCAAAGGGATTGTTATTCCGAATTGTGTTATCTTCCTAATGGGCTATGAACAGGTTTGTGTAACTGGGGGCAAAATTAGCGCCCATAGGTGTCCCGCGAACCTGCCTAAAGTATGTAGTGGGTCATACTTTAAGCAGGTTCGCGGGACAGCCATGGGTGCTAAGTTTGAGTTAAGTTTACGCCCAGTTCTGCGCACCTGTTTAAGGTGGATAGATGTTTTTCTGGACTTATTGAATATATTATCCTCCACATATGTGTTTCTACATGGGTATGATTACCTGGTAACCATTGGTTCGGACCACATATGGTGTTTGTATTATTCAAATAAATATTTGTTTTTAATTGCCTTCATCTGTACCACCTATTCAACTATCTACATTTATTACGCCAGGTAATACCGCTTTATCATTATAATTTTTTTCCCACCTCAATATGAGACTGTATACAATGCAGGCCAGATACAGGGGACACAAGATAGAAATACTACAGTAGTATCTGTCCCAAGGTTTCCTTGTGTCTATTCTGCTGCCTATGGGCATCATGGACTGCTTGTTATGCACCACTGTCCTACCATGTAGACAGAGCATTCTTTTTGTTGGTCGCCACCATGGATTTAGTTCCATCCTCCAACGCATAGACCTGAGCTTTCTCGTATTTAGGAGCATACAAAATAAACAAAGCTGCCTAGCCGATACAAAGGCCTTGCTGAAAAACAAAGAATAATGCCATAAAGATAAAGCAATATCCACTGGTTTAAGGAAACAAACTAAAGCCATCTGAAAGTCACCTGGTGATATCTCTTGCTCCATTTATTCATTTAGTCTGGTTCAGACTGCAGAGGCCGAAGACTACACTGTCAGTTAATTAGGGACAGAAACTACATTAGACTTTACAGCATAGCTACCAGTAAAATGTAGACGGCAATTTTTTTCCCACAGGAAAGAGGTACATCCTTATAGCTATCAACGACACAAATAAGATGGTCTCTAATAAATATATTGTGTTAATGTGATCAGTAAGAATGTACTGTATATTGTGAGAAATTGGAATGTAATAATGCAAGATAAATAAATCAGATTACTGTGTATGGTATGCAGTCAAAATGGTCAACATATTGACTAACCTATATGTATTCAATTATTGATATCTAAGGGCTTGTAGTCTCATTAGTTATATTTCAACGAGACAATAACAGCAACCCACCAAGGTTACAGTTTTCTTGGCCTTGGCAATCCACTTTGCTCCTCGCATTCATTCAGTTTCTAGGTCATGCAGTTTCCTCTCGCTGAACATTGCTAGAATATGTTTATTAAACAAGAGTCTAAACAACAAATCCATAATATGTTCTATTGATTACTGTTCTCTCCTCATATCCTGCCTTCCACTCTAAAGACCACAGACTATGACAGGTAAAGTGCTACTCAGTCACTTTTGTGACGCACCAACTAACCTCTCTCACAAATACCAGGTGCCCACCCTTCCAACCACAGCGAGACCAGTTACAAGATGTGGTATTGATACAGGGTGAGTTGGGACAGAACTGGTTATCTCTTGCTGGTCAGAAAAACTGTTATAAAGCTCCCTGCTGACACTTATGGAGATATATTGCCTTGGTTCCAGAGTCTTTTGTAATATCTCACCACAGGGCCCTCAGCCTGATGCCAGTTTCAAATCTCCCTGATTGTTTCTTTGTGGTCTGGAACCATTATCCAACCAATGTGCCAGGTTTTCCTCATGCACATATAGATATATTCATTTTTTTGATTGTGTCTAATTATCCCAGATGAAAATCATCAAAACTTAACCTACTAATGATAGTTGATAACTTGAGTTAAGAAAGGTCTAGAACAGTGATGGGCAAACTTTTTCAGGAGCGGGCCAAATAAAAAAGAAAAACTTTATGCGGGCCAATATAATTTATTAAAAACTCAAATATCGAAATATATAATACAAGTTTTTTGAATGGGACGGGAGGGTGTTATATAGCAGTGTTACCTCTATAAGTGCAGCGATCGTACAGACAGCACTTATTTCAGCAGGTTGTTGCAGATATGTCTTTCTGGCGAGCCACTAACTGACAACACAGCAGCCAATCAAAATCCGTCTTAGTATATGGTCCAGCCCGTCTCTTCTCACATGACTTTCAGCCATTAGGGGGCGGGCAGGTGCTACAGTGATTGACATACGAAGTGTCCTTTTAGGAAGGAGAATGAAGTGTAATGGAGGAAATAGCTGGGAAGGCATAAAAATGAAGGTTCTGACACACGATTGGCCCTAATAATTTTATGCATATTTTAATGAAATTTTTTAAAATATTGGCGGGCCGGATAGAACCTCTAAGTGGGCCAGATCTGGCCCGCGGGCCCTAGTTTGCCCATCACTGGTCTAGAAGCTGTGCAATGAGGCGGGCCAGGATATTAGGGTTTTCTACCAGTTACTTTTCTTTTTCAGACTTTGAATATTTAAAAATATGACTTCTCATCAGTAAACTGCTTATTACACACATTTAGAAACAGTACTTCAACTTAAATATTCTGAAGTTTGTTCTTGATAATTCCGTATAATTACTATAGAGCAATGTTCTTTACTTGCAACCTGTTGATCTCGAAGCATCACTATCAAGTTACTTGTATGTGGAGGGGGCATTTCATAATGTATCCAATCAGACTCTTTCAGAACATCAGGAGATCCCAGGTGTGCAGTGAATAGAAGCTAACAGCTGATGGAGATGTTACATGCTTTGCATGGAAAATTTTGGCACCGGACATCTGGAGTCTGCTAAACATATACACACCTTTACTTAACCATTTCGCTGTCATACAGGCTTCAAAATATGTACATATTGGGGGGATTATACCATAGTGACACAAAAAGGCGACCACGGCCCCCCTTGTATGGACAGTTTTATTAAATAGTGTGCCCATTGTCTGCACAGTACATCTATGTACAATAAAATGAAATTGCTTATGTTTAGAAGCGATATAAAATCATTTAAAATGTGCCCCTTGCAAGCTTATATATACCTCATCCCATCGATTCTCCAAATGCCTAAACCATTCAGAGATGCAGGTCAAACGTTAAAATACCTTACCCTGTTAGGTTGCATAAAATGTGACCTGATCAGTCAAAATGTTGTTGGCGTAACTGCAATGAGACATGAAATATTATGTATATCTTTTGGACCTGCAGTGATTCTACCCAAATTGCAGGATGTTTTTAAGCTGTTAAATACTGTTCCTAATATTAGTGCTACTCCCTCACCAGAGGTTGCACTATACTATCTTACGGTGACCAAATTTGTAAACACCTTAGATACGTGTTGGGCCACATTTTCATTGCAACAAGAGCTGCCATAGCTCAGAAGTGGAACAAATCCTGAAAAAAAAAATCCAATGCAGCTTTGATACGGAAAGGACAGGAATACTCTACTCTACCTCTGCTTTAAATTGACTAAATAGCATGAATATGTTACAAATGGAGAGGATTCAATATAACAGACAGAACACCACCTCTGTCCCTCTGCCCTTAATTTTAAACAAACCTGCTCATTTTTGAGTTTGTGCAGCTTATATTTGTTACTAGTTTACAAAAACGGCACAAACAATATGTCCTGTAATCATTTACAATGCAGTGTTTTGTCCCCCATATATGCCCCTGATTTCTTCCATTCCTTTTTTCCCCTCTATTTTCTGCACCCATATTTTAAAATTGTTTTCATTAAAAAATGACGTGATAGAAAAAAATAAAAAAATAAGTAAATAAAAAAATCCTCTCGTGCATCATTTTGGCGGGCTGACCTCCTGACCTCTAGAGCAAAGCGATATCTCAGCCTGCGCTCCTGGAGGCGGAGCCATAAACTGCTGCTTGGTGGGACAACCTGGCCTCGACACCCAAATCCTGCAATTAGTTTGGGCAGGAGATTTAAAAATGCATCTTCCAGACCAGACTGGGTGACCAAATGGAAAGGGGGCTGAGACACCCCCATTATGGCAGTGCATGGACAAGGGAGAAAAAAAAAAAGACAAAAAAACCCCACCCGCTCCTCCACACCATCTAGTACAATTCACATGCAAGATAGGTGATGAATTAGCCTGAACTGGTTTAAAGGCAAAGGAGGCTGACTACCCACTGTCACCCTGCGCATGCTCAACTAAGTGCAGTGTAGCACCAGGTTAAGTGTGTGTACATCCACTACCTTAAAAAGAAGTGTATTGTGAAGTGTGTAAAGTGTTGTGTTTTAACAGCTCTTTAAGAGCTGATGAGCAATAAACATTATATTCTTAGAGATTCTGCTCTATTTCTGTTAGATGCCTATACATACTGATATCCTGTCTCACATATATGAGCTAGCACTCGCCAAACCCGTCAGTCTTGTAAACCTAGTTTCTTGAGTCAATGCTTTGCCTGCTACCATGCTGTACAGAACCACAGTAAGCGGTTAGGAGGAATCAGCTATCGCCAGCAGCACAGAGCCACTGCAGCAACTACACCACCACCTGGAAACAAGCGGTACCAGGAACCAGTGAAAAGAGCCTCTGTGGCAGCGATTCTCTCCGACAACAATCAGTCTCTTTCAGGTCATCAGGAGATGGTGGTGAACATTCAACAGTGTGTGTCTGGTATACAAGAAACACCAGCAGAAGTGGTCAGTAATGACAGGTTACTGATGGTAAGAGAAACTCCAAGACAAATGTCTAAAAGACAACCTTTGACAGAGTAAATGAATAAGGGCCACATTTTGTTTATTATACAACATTGCTTCTTAAAACACATTTTGGTACAGACTAGTGTAAGAGCAAAAAAACATTGCATGGAATAAACATAATGCCTCTATGAATAATTTTCTCTAACACAATTTGCTTATACTCTTACTAGTGGCGCTAAGTGCATCAGACTCTTATGTTGGGTGAGGGAGCTAGAAGCTACCACAATCCTCAGCAGTTCTAATTTCCTTAGGTTTAGAGTTAGAGAAAGGTATATGAAACATCACTTTTCCTTAGAGGGACAAGTCTTGAACACACAACTACCCAGTGTTTTCATGTGCACAGAATTTCAATGTATCCTGTAACATTTATAATTTTTCATGGAATACCTACCTCCTTCCCACACTTCAAGAATTTTAAAATGTTACAGATTTCATTTGTAAACCAGCAATCGGGACATGAACATGTTCTCCAAATACTTCTTCCTACAGCCTCTAAGGAACACTGCATAATATCTGGGGCAAGCCGGAGGTAGTGTGATGACAGACTCATGATTTGGAAGAGTAAACTACTAAATTTTAGACCTGGTGCTTCAGATTATACAGATCATACACAAACCCATGAATTCTGCAAACAGGCACTAGAACCAGACAAATCAGAGTATTGTTAATGATATTATGTGCAAATACGTAACCGAAGCTATGCTTGGATCGTGGGCTGTATTTGTGTGTCTCATACGAGTTGTGCTTGCTTGGTGTTCCACTTCATCATGTTGTGTGACAATTCCTGAAGACAATGCATGAAACTTCCAGTTGTAAGTGCTGTATATGTTCGTAACAATGCCCTGCTGGGAGGCCTGCATTGTGTAACTTCTGTTTATCTGCTGTAAAGTGTATGGATCATGGCTCAGTATAGCTGCCAGGAATGATGTAAAGTTGCATATTATAATTATTTAAGTAAGAAGAGAGACCATAAAGTGGTAAATCAATGATAAAAGCTTTGATCTAACAGGACTCCATGTATATTGTTTGTGCCCCAAACTGTTGGATCGGACCTCAAAATCATAGCAACTGAGGCCAACACAAAATAACACATGGTCTTCAGTTTATTTCCTTGTATGGTTCCATGGTCTCCGGGTATTTGTTTCACCTGGTTTGCACAGTATTGGCTCCAAAACACGAATAGCCTTTAATAACAAATAGCCAATAAGCAATCTTGTGGATAGCTGTACAAAATGAAAATGTTAAGGTAAGTCAATAGCTTTGGGAAGATTTGGGACTTCTTCCTGGTTAAGTATTGATTGATCACCATTTTTTTTATATGTAAACAATCTGAACTACTTAGTAAGTTAATATCCTGATGTGACAACAATTACTTATAATTATGCACCAACCTAATAGAGGATGACTAGAATACAGATGAATCAAGTTTAATGAATGCTTACTGCACAATCCAGCACCTTCAGCAGTGCCCTTAAACACAAACCTGCTCTCTGTTGATTCCCACCTTCAGCAGTGGATCAGAGGCAGGCACTCACTTGTGTCATTAGCTATATCTTTCTATATGTATCTATCTATCTCTGGTTAACGCTGCTCCTCACCTTTATAACACACCTCTGTACATCTCCACTAGAGAGCAGTGTTGCTATATGTACAGTGATGCACCCTAAATGTATCACAAATTGTTAGTTTACAATATTTAAGTTATCAGTGTTTGTATATTTAATCATAGGTCTAAAATAAAGACATTTATTTACTGCAAGACACACAAAGTGACCTGTTTAGGGAAGTCACATAGTACCAGCATGGCTATTTTATTCCTTCTGAAAGCAGAATGCTTGCTATATTTTGTCCATTGTGTTCAATAATATTAATTCACTGCAAATCACTTCTCTCACACATTTCCGCACAGTCACCCCCACACACACCTCTGCACATTCAACCCCCTAACCCCAACACAATCACTGTCTACAAATTTGGTAAAATGCTTGCAAGTGACTCTTGTGTACATGACTATTTCTACTGACTAGATTTTCCTTATTTCTTAAGCTTCTTTTATTTGGTATATTTATATTTTTGTCTGATTGTTACCATTTATAACTAGCTTTGCTATTCCAAATTGACTATTTTCTATACATTCGTTTGGTCCAACATGATCTTACACCTATTCTTTTCCACCATTTTGATGGGCTTGTAACTGGTCATCAATAAATTTGTAATGCTTCCTTCTTTAGTATTAAGTCGGGTCTTTAGGTTATTTGGATGCCAAAAAGTAGACCTTTAAAAAGGTATGCCATAATTAAAGGCCCTTTAAAATTGTTTCAAAAGGACACATTCACAAAAATCGCAAGACAAGTCTTAAACGAGTTGCAGAGACACACAAAAAAGTGTCACAAATCTGGATACAAGTACTTTCAGAGACTTGAAGCATCGCTTTTAGTGGTCTACTACTGCCCTGACTAGGAGAATACTTTTGCGTACGAGTGTAAATGTCACAATGTTCTATTATGCCGATGACTTGTTTCAGAAAGTAGCTCACGGGACAGAAAAAGTACCAAGACTGTTGATAAATATGGTGCAAAAGAAAATGAATAAAAACAAACTACATACACTTAGGGCCTGATTCCATTAGGAAAGTAAAGCAAAAAAAACGAGTAACTTTTTGCACCTTGGCAAAACCATGTTGCATTGGAGGGGGGAGGGAAGTAAATTTGAAATGTAATGGAAGATTTGTAATTGGGATAGGGCATGCATCATCATCATCAATTTATATAGCGCCACTAATTCCGCAGCGCTGTACAGAGAACTCATTCACATCAGTCTCTGCCCCATTGGAGCTTACAGTCTAAATTCCCTAATATAGACACACACTCACACAGACATATATATACAGGTAGAGACTAGGGTCAAATTTTGATAGCAGCCAATTAACCTACCAGTATGTTTTTGGAGTGTGGGAGGAAACCGGAGCACCCGGAGGAAACCCACGCAAATACAGGGAGAACATACAAACTCCACACAGATAAGGCCATGGTTGGGAATTGAACTCATGACCCCAGTGCTGCGAAGCACAAGTGCTAACCACTAGGCCACTGTGCTGCCCATGTACTAGATCAACTTTAAATTTCATTGTGCAAATAAGCTATGAAGTATGTATGTGTGTGCTATATGAACAAATAGACCGTATTTAACTTATGTGCAAAATAATAACCTAATTTGCACCCCTTACATTGTACCATGGTTTGTACAGGAGAAAGCTTACTCCGCCTGATTTCCTTAATTAATCAGGCCCTTAACGTCAAAGACACTCCTATAACCGTACTGTAAACCCCTGCATTCCGCAAATAATTTACAGATGACAAGAACACAAGGATTTAGAACGCTGTACTTTATTGAGCCATTAAATACACAAGACAAAACATACGACCCTGGACACTGGATAAATTTGGAAAAAAATAAAAATTTGTAAGGGTTTTTCAAAGGACTGGACAGATAAAACCTCGACAATCAACGTTTAGGACATGATTTCAGGGCTCAGGACTGAATTACGAGGAAAAGTACAAAACTAATGTCAGCCCATGTATATGCATTTTCCTTAAAAAAACAAAAAAACAAACCCCCCAAACTTAAAATAAAAATTAGCAGTTGATATATGAACCGTATGCGAAGATTTCTAGGGAATAGGTAAATGATGCAAATGCTTTCCGGGATGACTCCTGTAAGCTCCCTCCGGTGTACAAGATGTTAGATATTGGAATCTCTCTCCTCAGTCTTTGAGACTGCAATGAGGGGGGATTTCTTAGAAGAGGAAGGAGGGCGAGATGGAGAGCAGGCAGCAGGGAAGAGGGCGGGGTCTCTGTCATCTTTGGAATGGCATCTTTTTAGCGGCTGTACCCAAATTCATCTGCATCGTCGGCACGGAAGTCTCCATAACGCCACAGGTTCAACTAAACAAGAAAATCGGAAGGTTTTGCTATAAAATTTATGCTCACAGATTTTCTGATCTGCTAATTTTCTTATAACGTTCAATTATAAAGCAACTGACGTAGCCATATTGTAATTTACAATACCATGACCGCTATAATTCAAAAGTAAGAAGGGTGTGCAAGAGAGGCACTTTTTCAATGTACCCCAAGCTTTAAAGAATACTGCATGGAGTCGCTGAAAGACTAAGGTATAATTAGAGATAATGCAGCCCACAGGTATCTTCATAAGATCTTTTTTATTTTGTCAATTTCAGGACTTTACCTAGACCAGAACAAGTTTCCTCAGTTAAACTGTAAAAGAGTAGAGATCTACAGTAACAAAACATATACTTACCCGTGCAGCCTTTGCAGACTCCTGAGCATTCAGATATTCTGCAATCTACAGGAGACAAAAGAGAAAGATAGACATTCTGTACTTATACATCACACGCACTCAAAGACAAGACAGAACGTTAGCAGTAGTACCAAGGCCTTCTCGGTGCATCATATACAGTAAGTGTAACTCCTTGTGGAGTTTAACAGCAATCTGCTGTGATACCAGAAATCTGAACATCTATTGAGAAGAGGTTATTGTGTCAGGCATTGAGCTTGTGAGGCTCAGTGGAACGTATAAGCCAACACATCCCCTGATTGCAGAGCTGTAACTGAGCCCAACAAAGCTACTGATTACAGAAGCTTGCAGGGGAGACAATTTGGGTTTGCCAACAAAGAATGCCAAGAGCGGAACATGATCAGAATTGCTGAGCATTTAACCCTTGCTTTCTAGAATGGGTGAGAATATTCTTTACATGGACAGTAAACCAAGTGTAAAGGTAATTTATGTAATAAGGTCATTGCATGTAAAAACAATTTCTGCAACATTCTAATAGGAATTAAAAATCACATTAAAAAGGACTGCAGAAAAATGTCAACTTCCATAAGCAAAGCACTCAGATGCAGGTTTTAAAATGTTCTACAAAGAGCAGTTACTGTGCAGTATATGATCCTTCACCTATCTTGACAGGTCCTTTTGATAAATACAGGCTTTAAATAAATGGGCTGTATATAATGATGTTTTAAATAAAACAAATAAAAAAATCCCCACTGAACCTCAGATGAGACGGATATAATCTGCTTGTTTTGCAAACTAAGTGACTAGCATGCAAATTCTGACCAGTGCCTTCCCCCAGCTCGTCAGCGCCCTCTACCTGTGAGAAGCACTAGTGTGGAGCAGAGAGATGGAGGTAGAAATGCAGATTAACGCTTGCTATACTACTAGGACTACTGTACCAAGTTATTTTTAATAATTCTGTGCATAGATTTTAAAGGGGGCATTGATTGAACGACAATTTGGTGAAGATGGTGGTTTCCAGAATGTGTGTTATATTGTAAACCATATACGATAAATATACTAATCACTCATTGCTATAAGAAATATTAAAACAAGGAATATAACCTAAAAAATTGTAATGGTTATTTAAACAAGACTTAAAATTGTCAACAGAATTGCACCTTTGCATTTTAATAGGAAATAAAGGAAGACATTGCAGATTATGTGTTTATATGTTTTATCAACACATATAAAGTCAGTGTTTCCATGTTAAAATATTATATAATTAGTTGCAACTTGGCAATAGTTTCAGGGCTTAGGGACACTCTTTTTTGCACCAGATTGCTGGACTTGTTTGTGTTACCTGTCTCACATGTATCTTGACTATCATTTTTTGCAATGCCTTAACGGTTTTTATTTTTATGCTACTTTAAAAACATGTTCTATAATGTAATAATATGTAGGGGTACAGGACCACCGGTTACCAATTCTTGCTGCAGCTTCTGGGCGCTGAGAACAGCTTCCAAGTAGTGCATATTCTTCAAATGATGCTGGGTCACAGGACATGTATAGTCCAATTACTATGAGGATAGTCAGCTGTCTGCTTGATCATGACACACTTCATCATGTATGGGATATTACAAGGGGCTGCACCCAAGTCTTGGACACCATGCATTCTCACTGCATTGATCTACATTAGCTGGGCACTGGGGCTTATAGTGGTCAATAACTCCAGCTGAATATCAATTAAAATTCCTCCTGTAAATAAGTCCGGTAATGAGGTATTGAGTTGTGCTGGGGGAGGGTTAGGGGCAGCCATAGTTTGTCAGCTTGAGTTTTCTGTCCTGAAGTGCCCGCTTGTTACAATTTCCAGGGTGATGTTACAATGTGGTAAAGCAAGGTAGTTAAGTCACAATGCCAACCACCCAGTTCATCGTTTCAAATGGTCACCAATTACTACATCCAGGGACAAGATTTTTAAAATTAGAAGATTGTATTCCCGAAAGAAATGAAGGAAAACAAAAAATAAAAAGCACCTTTCAAATACTCTGCTGCAGATACACTCAGAGTCCTATAGCAGGAAGAGGAAGGGATAACTATACAAGGGCCACACAGCAGCTTCATAGGGATAAGATTAACAGATTGAAACACTATTAGGGCTGTGTTTCTAATGAAAGGATGTAAATAAAGAACAAGCAAGTATCTGCAAGTTTCTGTGTTTAATCTAATGTTTCAGTATAAAGGGACATTTAAGTGTCCCGGTACAGACACTAGAACTTGTGACTGTGCACTGGTAGGAAAGCCGCTGTGAACCAGGTACCCGCACATAGCACCTAAGGAAAGCTGGCTGCTGATATTACGTATGGCTTCTAACAGATACTCCAGCTGTAATATTTCATAAAACGCAGATGTTCGCACTTTTTCTATTGATCTTCTCCTGCCCCTGATAGTGTAATACTGAGTAACTGCTCTCCTAAGCTTCACTTGCTCTACATGCAGATCTTTGCATAAGCCTTTATTGTGTAGTACATAAGCTAATAATTATTGCATACAATAGGATAAGAGTACATAAAATATAACACTACTGATTTAAAACATGTTCCATTGTCACTTCATGTCGAGGGCACAAGTATCCAAGGGTCATGCAGATGGCAGTGACATATGCTGGAGCACATTGTTCCTGTAAATAGTATTTTAGATGCTGGGTAAACATTTTACCCACAGAGCAGTAAGCTAGAGAACAGCACACTGATGATAATCATGAACATTTAATAATTCACAGACTTTCGCTTCTACGTATGAGGCATTTGTGAACCCAAGCTACCTGTGGCCTGGAGCAAGAGAGACTGTATTGGATATAATTGGAAGACAGGGTGAAGCAGCACCAAGGCCCTAAAAAAGACACCTTATTCTAGTTCAGAGTTGGCCTAGAAAACACATAGGTGAGGGCATTAAAACAAACTGTTGGCAATGTTCCGAGAGCTCTTTTTGAACAGACAGCTTTGCTCTTTTTAATTAATATCCCCTATTATGTGCTACAATATTTAGGGGCATATTCAATTCTCGGCGGAAACGCCAAAAATCTCGCGGTCCACGCACGATTACCGTTATTACGGTAATCATGCGCGGAAAAACAGTTAATACGGTAATTTACTCGCTGGATTTCAGCTCGCAACTTCCTGAGCCGCAAGCTGAAATCCAGCTACATATTACCGTATTAACTGTACTACTTTTTTTTCCGCTGCGTGGAGAAACAATTGTATATGCCCCTTATAGGCATAATATTTAACATTTTAAAATCTGCATACATAAATATACACACATTTATACACATGACATGTGCCATTTTATTTTCCACCTGATAGACAGATCTTGTAGTCATGTCTACCTTCTACTAGTAAGCGATGAGATACCTGCGAGTGTAGTGTTGTTCAAAGCGTGGGCACTGTGTCTATGCAGAGTTGGGCATGTTGCCAATCAGTCTCCACAATTTACACTGTAACTGTTCAACTACTATAAATCTAATCCATATTAAAAATCATTTACCAGTGTCACTTTGCTTGTGACTGATAAGGAAAGAGCAAACAAATATATTACATACATAACAGGCTGACAAATGTGAACAGTGGTTGAAAGGTTTTGAGACTAAAGCTAGAGGGTGCAAGATAAAGGGGCTTATTGCAGGACAAGACTTAGAAATATTAGTGTCCATTAAAAAAATAAAAATGAAACAAGATTATTATTACAGGGAGGAATAAGAAAATGGGTTGAAATCAGTTTGGAAAAAACAGATGAGACCATATTTGCTGAATGAGTCACTCTTACAGAAGCCAGGCTGACAGGAAGTAGTGGGTGGAGACAAAAGCAGAGGAAGCACTGGTGAAAAGACTTTGTGAGAACTACATCTGCTATGCTAGAGTGTGGCGGCCATTTTCTTCTCACCTTTTTTATTTACTACTCTCCAGCTTCAGGTGTAGTCAAAATAGTCTCTTCCCCCAATACAATACACACACAAAGGGGGGAAGGTGCATAGATATCTGTGTGTGCGGATGTGGAGGAGATGAATTAGGTGATAGGACAAGAGTGGGGGAGAGGGTAGGAAGGGTTGATGGGAGATAAGCAGGTTAGGAGGAGAAAGGTGGCAAGAATAGTTGGGGAATAGGGGCCTGAACCCAATATATATATATATATATATATATATATATATATATATATATATATATATATATATATATATATATATATATATATATATATATATATATATATATATTATACACACTATATCATTACTCCAAACATGTAGAATCATAAAATATAGACATAATAAATTACAAATATGGATAAAACTCCATCTACTATTTGTTAAGTTCCGTCCCTTTTGTGGGCCCACGGAACCCGGAATAGTTGAAAGGTTTATATGCATGTAATATTATATACACACACACTGATCAGCCACAACATTGCAACCACCTGCCTAATACTGTGTAGGTTCCATAACTGCTCTGACCCCCCGAGGCATGGACTCCACCTCTGAAGGTGTCTTGTGGTATCTGGCACCAAGAACTTAGCAGCAGATCCTTTATGTCCTGTAAGTTGCGAGATGGAGCCTCCATGGCTTGGACTTGTTCTTCCAGCACATCCCACTGATGCAACTTGAACTCCGTCATGTTCCTCAAACCATTCCTGAACAATTCTGCTAAAAGAGGTCACTGTCATTAGGGAATACCGTTGTCATGAAAGGATGTACTTGGTTTGCAACAATGTTTATGTAGGTGGTACAAGTCAAAGTAACACATCCACATAAATACCAGCACCCAAGCTTTCCCAGCAGAAATTTGCCCAGAGCATCACACTGACTCCGCAGGCTTGTCTTCTTCCCATAGTGTGCCCTAGTGCCATTTCTTCCCCAGGTAAACGATGCACATGCACCCTGCAGTCCACATGATGTAGACAAAGACAAGTCATCAGAAAAAGGGGCCTCTTTCTTCCATTGCTCCATGGTCGAGTTCAGGCGCTCACATGCACATTGTAGATGGCTTCTCTGACCTGTCTGTGGCTACGTAGCAAGCTGTGATGCACGGTGTGCTCCGACACCATTCTATCATAGCTAGTATTAACTTTGTCAGCAATTTGTGCTGCAGTAGCTTTTCTGTGGGATTGGACAATACAGGCTAACTTTTGCTCCCCCACATGCATCAATGAGCCTTGGGTGCCCATAGCCCTGTCGCCGGTTCACTGGTTGTCCTTCCTTGGACCACATTTGGTAGGTACTAACTACTGCATACCAGGAACACCCCACAAGACCTGCCCTTTTGCAGATGCTCTGACCCAATCATCTAGCCATTACAATTTGGCTCCTGTCAAAGTCGCTCAGATCCCTACGCTTGCCCATTTCTCCTGCTTCCAATACATCGGCTTCAAGAACTGACTGTTCACTTGCTACCTAACATATTCCACACCTTGACAGGTGCCACTGCAACGAGATAATCAATGTTATTCACTTCACCTGTTAGTGGTTTTAATGTTGTGGCTGATCGGGATGGGTGGCTGGGTATGTATGTACACACACAACTTTTTTTTTGTCATGGAACGCACCGAAACAGAGTTCGGCACATTTTTTCGACAGATTTTCCAAGTTTTAAAATTAACTTTTCAACATTTGATGTTTGCGACTGCTATCATTTTTTTTTCTTTGTGGTGCTGCAACAGTGCAGCACCACATCTTAGTGTGTCCCCTGTGCTAGCTGCCGGCTCCGGCAGCGTCATGACATCACGATGCTGCCAGTGAGAGGAGCCGCAATCAAACAAGCAGAGAAGCGAGAAAAGAAGCATAGAAGTACAGACTACAGAAAGTGGGGAAGGAGGCGCAGAAAGAGGGGACTACAAAAAACGAGGGGGCAGAAAGAGATGAGTTCTGGCATCTTTTTCTTACAAAAAAAGCACTGCATATACAGTAAAGATTGCTCAGCCTCGGTTTCCCGAGAAGCGAACACACACGAACTTAGTAGATCCGAGTACCGAACAGAGCCGGCTCAGTACTTTCGCACGGACTCGGAATTGAAAACAAGGCAAAACGTCATTGGATCTCACGAGTTTTTGATTCTAGAAGTACCACACTGCATGGCAATCCAGCGCCATTTCACAGAGGGACACACAAGGGGTAGCACAGTTCAACTGGAGAGTGACAAGAACAATGCCACTCCTCCTGTCTCAGTCATGATGATACTAATCCCTCTACCTTATGTGCTAAAGTCTATGTTCAAGTACATAGTGGTTTTATGTCAGGGAAACAAAAATGTAAATAAAAGGCTTGTACCTTTTTAAAGAAAAAACACCTCTCTAATAATGGTGGAAGTTTACTGTCCAAAAACATAAGATTGCCAACATGCCATTCTACCCATAATATTACAAAGCATACCAGCATCAGCTAGTTCCCTTCTCTCAGCTAAATCTCAGCACCTGCAATCTACACTGTCATCATATTCACCAAATGTCAAAATGTTGTGCAGACTCCTCTGCACCACCACTGGGTGTCTTGGGAAAGCTAAGTTTTTCCTAGCAGCAATTTCCAGAGAAACTGAAGGAGACATCATTGTGTCACGTACCACTTGAGCTGTCAGCTTGCTGACCAGCAGCTCATTGCATCTCTTGAGATCTGGGTCAGTTGGAAAGAAAGAAAATACATAGCTCTTATACCTAGGATTAAGCACAGTTGCCAAAATGCAACGATCTGATTTCAAGATGTTGATAACTCTTGGGTTCTGGCTAAGCGAATAAAGTACTTAATCTCCAAAAGTCCAACATAATTAGCGGAATTGCATTGTTTAATTTCTCCTTCAGTTTCTCTTGCTGCTTTTCAAGTCTAATTAGGGGAATCACTTAACTCAAGCAGTGTCTGCACTATCTTCACAGGTGACTACTTCGAGTGGTTTCAGCACCGTGCACAACACGGAAAGTATCCCGAAATTACCCTTAATATTTCGGGACACAGACAGCATCTCCTGCATGACACTGTCATTTTTTTTAAGAAGTTCTGTACCACCAAGTTGATTGTGTGAGGAAAACAGGGAATGTGATGGCATTCCCCCCTCTGTAATGCTCTAACAATATTGGTGACGTTATCAGAATTCACATATCCTCAGGAGAGTCCAAGCAGGATAAGCCATGTTGCAACGACATCCCTTAGTTTTTCAAACAGGTTGTCAGCGGTATTACCTCTGACCTGCGCCTTGTCTCGTCTCTGATAACCACCTCTCACGCCAGCCTTCTCCCGTGCTGCTCCCCACTTATGGAATTCCCTACCACGCTCAGATTTTCCCACAGCCTTCAAATCTTTAGATGCTCTTTGAAAACCCATCTGTTTTTTAGAGGTGACCTTATCCTCGATAACACTATTCACACTAATGCATCCTCACAACTATCCCAATCTCCACTATGAGCCACACTCGCTCCTCTTGTTTCAGCTGTGCCCTATTCCCTTTAGAATGTAAGCTCTGTAATGACCAGGGTCCTCCATACCCTTTGTTTTCATGTCTCCATTCATTTTGTCTGCCTTGTCTGTGCTTGTTTTACGTATGTCTTATTTTATGTATGTGCTTGTCTCCCCTACTGTACGGCGCTGTGGAGCCTTACAAAGCTACGTTGATCATAATAATAATAATAATAATAATAATAATAATAATAATAATAATAAGCCTCTTAGTGAAGCAGATGATACACAGAGTAGCCTGCCTTTGAAAAATGCGACGTTCTTGGGTACATGTTGCTGCTGTCTCTGCTGGTAAAGGCGAATCACCAACTCAGTGGGCTGTCACAATCATATAATCTTTTTTGCCCAGTTCCACTTGTCCACATATCTGTGGTTAAGTGTACAGTGGGTAGAATGGCATTTTGTAGCCCAACAATCACATTTTTACGAACCTTCTGGTAGAGGTAAGGAATAGCTTTTCTAGTAAAATGGTGTCGTGATGGAATTTGGTAACAGGGACAGAAGACCTTAAGTAACTGTCTAAAACCACCTGCATTAATAGTGGACATTGGATGCAGATCTAATACTAGCATAGTTGCCATGGAGTCTGTGATCCGCTTTGCGACTGGGTAACAGCTTTCATACTTGCTTCCTCTTGCAAAGGTTTAACAGTCAATTGTTGTAAACTACTAGTAGTCTTCTTCTTGGTCTGCTTCTGGGTCGAAGATCCACCCTCAGCAGCAGCAGTGGGCCTAACACTCAAGGATTCTTCTGAGGACTCCTGGATAGGGGAGGAGTCACCTCGCCTTAAAAACTTGGATGCAGGACTAACTCCAATCACTTGTGAGGATATTGATAATTAAGGTGTTGTGGGTGTAGATTACAGGAGCTGGGATCTAGCTGAGAGAAGGGAGGTAGTTGATGCTGGACTGCTTGTTATTTTTTAACATAAGTTTCTGATTTTCACAAAAGCTTTCCATGAACTCCCTTCAAATGGCGTAACATGGATTAGGTTCCTAGATGGCTAAGGTCCCTCTACCTCTTCTGACTGTGGCTTTACAATGCTACAAATGGCTAGACAACTGTTGTCAGGATTTGGGTAAAAACAATTGCACACATAAGAGGTGGATTTTTTGGTCTTATGCCCAGGCATGACAATGACCTTCTTCTTATCACTGGCAAGAACTGCTGCAGTCTTTGTTTGAAACTGTATGAAAATAATATTGTGACCTGTGAGGTGGTCAAAGATGCGGTGAACATCTCCAATATACACATATTTATATTCCACCTGGTGGTGGACGGCACCAATTACACTGGCAGGTGCAGCTGGATAAGCCCAGTGAGCGACGCAGGACACTCATCCATCAGGCCTTATCCAGTGCCTGGGTGTACTTTGCTCAATCTCCCCGAAATGTTTTTTCTAAAGTTGCCAATATGGGTGAATAACAGATGCAAGGAGAAATAAAGGAGGTGCCCTTTGTCAGCGGCCAAATAATTTCACACGGTGCAACAAAGCCCTGAGTAGTAAGAGAATAAATGGTCATCTAACAAATATTTAAGGTTTACTCACCACTTTCTGGAACTGCTTCTCCTTGCGCACCTCTACCATAACCAGGCCCTCTTTCACCAGACCAAGACCGACATCCTCCTTGGAGTCTGCAAACTGCAGGGTGACGTGCGGACAGCCTGCACCAGCATACTCCACATTCAGCAGGCACTGAGTGTTTTGAATGTCACGCACAACATTATCAATCACATCAGTACGGGCATCTTCCTGCAAGGACCAGGCAACAATTATCAGGGATCATCAGCATTTTTTCATGCAGCGTTTGGTACCTTTGTTATCTAATTTTATACTCACATCATGTGGCACTTGGATAAAGGCAAAACAATACTCTATAGCTTGTGTCGGGAGTGTACGAATACTGAAAGATGTAGGAAGGGGTCCCAGTCGGGTGGAGGACAAAACCTCTCTCTGCAGAGATATGAAAACAATAAAAAAACAGTTACATCACAGTCACAAATAGTTTATAAACACAGGTGCGAGTTAAGCGCAAAGTAAAGTGATGCAACTGTAGGAGAAGCAGATCACAGTCGGCAACATTACAGGAAATATTGAGCTCACATCAGTCCACCATCCATATATTCAAATAATTTGTATGTGTGTATTATATAGTATTTAACTTTATATAAACAAACTGTAAATCCCTAAAAGCACTCATTCAAGCAGAGGTTACAACGAATGGATTAATCTTTGCAATCATAAGCTGAGGGCTGTTGCCGGCAGCTGGGAGATGAAACGATGTCAAGAACAAAAATACATATTAGCTGTGGGGCAGGCTGGGGGCCGAAGCGGTATCTTTGCTGCAAGTTCATAGCTGCCCTGCTGAGCAGCCTGCGGCCAGCGCCTGCCCACACTGAGGAGGAGGAATGCATCGCTCTATTTACAAGAGAAAAAGCAGACAGATTAAAACCATGTTATGAAGTGATAAACGCAATAGAATGTTAAGAAGTGGGCTATTCAGAGAAAACAACTAAACTAAATAAAAAATCTGAATGCTAACTAAGAGCCATATATAAGCTTTGCTCCACGAGACAATAGTGGTTATGTATGGAAAATTTTGAATGAAAAACTACAAAAAAAATAGTAGACAATCATTGCAGAATTACAACATACATTACTCAGGAGTGGCGACACTTACAGATAAAGTTAATTGCAATGAATAGTGCACTATGGCTAAGAATTACGTGGGCAGTCTGTGCTTTGACAGTTCTCCGTTTAGCTGTGAGTAGCTTGTATATCTGTATATAAATATAAACCATCTGCATATAAATAAAAACCTTAAAGTGTGTTTTGTAAACAGGGAGTTCAATTACTTTACATGTAATATTGTGGTCAGAGGTAAGAAAGAATGCTGTGCACTTTGTTTTCAGGCTCTAAACACTGGATATTCCATGACCTTGAGGTCTCCAACGCAAAACAGGTAAAGGACATCCCAAGGTGTGGTACCATGCCAGGAAACCCCAATCAAAACCCGCTCCACACCAAATGACAAAAAAACTAGTATTAAATGCTGTAGGGAAATCACAGCACAACCTACAGAATCAACTGACATTTATTTGGGCCTGGTAGCATCCACATTCTCTGCTCCCCTGCATATTTCTCTGATAAAGTATCTAGAGAGTCATACAGCACACAAGAGCAGGACGAGAAAGAAAATAGCACACAGGTCATCTATTAGAGATTGCTCTGCTACATTAAATACATAAATGTAATTGCAGAAATAATTGTTATGCTCACAGACTGCTCTTTCTGGTGTTGGTAAAGTTCATATTTCTTAATGCTGGTAATTGTTTCGTTTGTTTGCCAACAGACCAGATTTGCTCTATCAGGAGGCTCGGCCCCACTTCACAATGCGGCAGAGACGAAAGATTCAGTCTGAGGGAATATATTACATTGAGTGCTTTTTAGGAGCCCTAAGGGACTATGAAGGAAATTTATTTACGTAATATATATTAGCCATAGACCTGGGAGATTTAGATCTCCTCCCGAGCTTGGAAAGACACAAGGGAAAGAGTCCGCTTCCTAATTCCTTCTGCGGGTTAACGATTTTGAATATAATATTATTAACAGCTATTCAGGTGAGGTCACTGTCAGTTGATGTTGGGTCAGTAACAAATGCATACAAAATAGTTTCAATACAATGAAGCTTAAAAGTCTCAATGTAAAGATATGCATTATCACAACCTCTGATTAAGGGGCTGATCTATGAAGCATAATGTTGCAGAGAATCATAGCAATGTTTAATCTCCTAATTTATGAATGCTGTAACGCAGGAGATATTGCAGACATCTCCTCCTTTAACAAAACTGCTGAAAATCACTGCATCTGAGGCCTTGCGCAGTTTATCAAATCACCAGAAATTTAAACTTGTGCTCTTTAGCCAACACCTTCTTAGGCGTTAGCAGCTGTATTTACATAGAAAACATCTCCTGTACATGGGGTATAGAGGGATCAAATCAAATTGGATTTGTGGATAACAGTGCCTAACTGCAGCTATGAAGTACACATGTAGATAATTGGAATCATATGCTCTGGCCAATTCTAGTATGTTGCATTTACAACCACCAGGGTATCTTCCCATATTACAGGAGTATAAATGCATAAGTAAAAATACAAATCTGCTAGTTTATAAAGTACTGCTGTGGCTTTATGTGTAATATGCTTTACTATTTTTGGCACCCTGGGCTGCAACTAGCCCTAATGGGTCTGAGGAGGTCAAAGTTGCTGCGGACCCCCACTTCAAAACCATGTACTTGGCAGACAAGGCAGATAAATGTATTAAACATCTTTGTAGCTAAACAGAGAATACAGGTCTACCGCCACTAGCACACAAGATCGTGCTAACATACATGGGAGCAAGTCTGATTGCAAATATGAGGTCTGAAAGTGATTCAAAACAGACAATGTTTTACTGAAGTATTGCCTCCATTTGGATCAAAGACGAGGGGCTTACAGAGCGAAGATTCTTACCTTCATTTTGACAGTTGGCATGGCAATAAGTGAAGCTTCTGTTAGTGGGGTATATTTTTACATTTTTTCATAATTGAAGTTCAATTCATCATTCACGTTTGTACAAAGTCTTCATCATCACACACTCCATGAAGACAAACAAATCTACCAAGTGTGACCTCTTGAAAAGAGTATGGATAATACAATCTTCTTAAGCTAATGTTTTATACACTCGATACTGCAATAAATGTTGAGTAGCGAATACTCACATTTCCATAATCGATGTAAAATACATGAACCTTGGAAGACGACTCAACCTTCTCCACACGGGCACGGTACCTATTGAAAAAATAAAACAGAAAAGCTCTAAACTTTCACTAATGCCATTTGAGATGAGGCAAGCATAAGTCTATGTACACATGGTAGATGCATCCACATAACAATGGAGGCAGCTATACCTCTACCATTATGGAGATCATTTATTTCTGGTACCATAATAAACAGCAGGAATTAAAATACCTACTAGCATTTCAGCAATTAAGGCATGTTATTTGATAGCGGGCATTCTAGCTACTTGCACCAGAGATAAATGCCATGTTTTTCTCCAGTATGTAAAAGGCATACTTGCAACTCTCCCGGAATGTCCAGGAGACTCCCGAAATTCGGGTCGGTCTCACGGACTGCCGGGAGAGCTGGGAAGTCTCCCGCATCCCGTAATTGCGGGGCAAAAATTACGCAATTCACGGTGAATCGCGTCATTTTGGCCCCGCCCCTGTGACAAAACGGCATATTTGTCACAGGGCCACAGTGACGCAATTGGCCGTGCCCCGCCCCCTCCCGGATACAATTTGCCAAAAGTAGGCAAGCATGGTATAAGGCCTGAATGGCCAAATTGTTTACATATTCAGAAATGATAAAGCAAGTGTATAAAATATATTACTTTTATTAAAAATAATGTCAAAACCCCAGACACTGCGGCCATTTAAGGATTTTGACCATCTGCTTTGAATGAGTATCAAACCATATATACATGGTACAGTAATTCCTTTTTTGATAGGGACAGGTTGTATAAAAAAAGCTAAAATTTCTATGCCAGTTTACGTTTCCCCAAAAAAAGCTTAAAAAGAAAAAAAGTAGAAGCTGGCACGCGTACATGCCGTGTAACATGTCCTAGGGGTATAATACTGCGCGGCTAATTAATAGATTGATGTATGCTGTTTAAAGCCAATATACTAAACAGCAGCTATAATTGGAGAACAGATATGTCTGGGAATTTGATGTTCCCTTTTAAAAAGACATTTAAATCTGAGACATTTCACAGAGGAAAAACAACTCTAAAGCAACATGCGTGTCCTCGTTTATCAGGCTGTCTGCTAGTGTTTAATGAGAACAAGCAAATGCTTGTCAGGAAGACTGGCTCCATCCATTCTACTGAGCAGAGCAGGGTTCACTACGGCTTTTAATGGGTTACTAGGACTGTACACAAAGGAAAAAGTACAGAAGACAGCTTACATAAGGTTTTTACACTGTGTAGAGGGCTGAGATGTGCAGAAGTAACCGGTCAGGAGATGGAAGGTTCAGGGAGAACAACCTCACAGACCATGAAAATATGGAAGGCAGTGCAGCACAGTACTATCCTAACACTTGCTATATCCTGACCTTCCTGCCGCATTATTATTGTGCCATATGTGATAACTGTACAATGCAATCGTATAACAATAATGGGGCAGGGAGGTTAGGGTGGACCACAGTGACTGTATTAAACTGTATAGTATATCATATGAATGCAGAACCCTCCAACACTAACCCTGATTCCTTAAACCACCACGTCAAACAAATGTAAAAATTATATTACTGTTGGTGAAAGGCATACCATAGCTTTTTTATTTTTACACACAATTACAGATATCCTTGCCGTATGATAATTATCAATTTTATTCAATTATCCAGTAACAATACAAACATTTTCTGTATGCCAGCCACCAATAGGCTGCTGTGACACAGGAAAATAAAAATGACAGAGGGAATGAGCAAGGGAAAGCAGCTATCTTTCTGTACAAGGCGAGACCTGTGTTAATATAAATAGCCAAAACTTCATCCCACCGGGTTTCTGCAACCCATAATCCCTGCCAAACCTCCTTAACCCTAAATCCTCCGACATCTAACTAGACACGCAGTCAATGGCACACTTGTTTGCCACTTTTGTTCCCGACAATAGCACTGTATAATGATGTCCAAATAGGAGGCATCACAGTGCAGTACAGTGGCGTACCATCACACATAACCCTGCATAATGAGGCCTGATACTAGAAATGTGAGTGTTTAGACATATCAAATCAGTAACACTGTGTGAGCAGAGGCAGGGGCTACATTGTCTGCATTTCATTTTCAATGTTGGAGGACTACAAAGTGTAGCAGATTATTTATGTGGGTAGAAAAGCTTACTAATAGTGGGTAGAACAGCTGCAAGAAGATTGAAATCCTAGTGTCGTAGATAGGGCCATACACTCAAAAATCGTGCACACCTAACTACGTTATTCCCTGTTCTACAGATCCAGCCTCTCACTCTATATGCCTCAAAACAGCTGCATAAACTAGCACTCCCAACCCACCCATCGGCCTACCCTACTGGGATAGACAAACCTCTAATGGCTACTTGTGTACTAGAAACGTCCTCCAGGTCAGACGCAAGTAGGGGTAAAGCCATGCTGAAGGTTGCACAACTAGCTTGTTCAGCAGAGGTAGACTGTGTGAAAGCTGCAGTCTAATGATGCACAGGCCAAAATTGTAAAACATTAAAAAAAGGCAGTGAGGTCATCTATTCAGGACTACAGCACTCGCAGCTCACCTGCATGAGAAACATCTTTAATACTTACCTGTGCACGTTCGGCCTCCTCTTTGTGATCTGCATACGGCAGGTCCCACAGATGAGGACAGAGCTTCTGTATTTGGATTACTCTGGATTTGTGTGCAGCCAATGAAACAATGGGGCAATGTAGCTAAAAAGGGTTATGTGCCAATGATGCCCAACTGGTGCAATGTAAGTACCAGAACAGAGTACAAACTACTTTATATACTTGGCAGGAACATCTCATTAACACAATGTAACAATACTACAGTACTGTATTGAAACTTTTAAATTATTAATCTTAAAACTGAGTGAGCCCAAAATGACCACTAAATATTGGTAAATATCGTCAGACAGGTAGAGAAGTTATTCTAATAATGATAAAATTAAAGATTCATAATATGTATTTGTAAATGTATTAAATTCGCAAGTATGGTTTGCAACTCTTGTGAATTTGTAATTATAATAATTTGCAAATAATATGCTTCAAAATTAATACACAATATTTAATATAATTTTCTGAATTTTGGTCCTAAATGTATGTCTGGAACTGCCAAAATAAAAACACTTGTGTACAAGATAAAAAGTATATCAAAAGCAGGCGTTTCCTCACAGGTGTGGGTTTTTGTTTTGATTTGATTTAAGTCATGTCTTCCACCAACTTTGCAGCAGACTTGCCTGATCTCATGAGAGTCTGGGAGTTTCCTGCACACCCCAGGAGTTTAGACAACAATATTTGAAGTCATTTGTCTGAAAATGAGTCTGGAACACGAACAGACAGTGTCATCAAGTACAGTCCATCATGACCTATCACTACTGTTGGGTTGCAGTGTATTCAAGCTTACAGTTGCAAGTAAAGAAGTGCAAACAGACCCAGACTGTGGTCTACAGAGTAGTGAAGAACGATCATACGAGTCAGTCACACTTAACCTAGTTCTCAAAAAACAGATGCACACTACAGACTTCTTTATTTCCATTGGAGAGTTATGGAAATCCGGTTATTGTGGGATGCATTTACTTGGCATGGTCTTGGTCTACTCATTTCATTAGAGGACAGTATAAATGCCCATCCTAATTACTTCCATCCTATGGTAATGTCCTACAATGACATCAGTGGTTACCAAATTGCTTGCTGAAAATGAATACTATGTAAACCATGTCCCCAATCACCAAATCTCAACCTAATTGAACGATTATGTTAGATTCTGCACTGGCTCAGTCAATGTTTACCATCATCATATAGACCATATTCTCCCAAAAGAAAAGAGCACCATTAAATAAACAAACATAAGCTTGCTCTTTTATAGCAGCTATCCCTTACTGAGCCTTGTACATTGTATTACTGGAATAGTTAGCTGTCGATCCTGTGCCGAGTCCCAATAGCTACTAATACCAATTTAAGTGATGTGATCTAGTTCAGGGTTTCCCAAACCCAGTCCTCAGAGCTCCCCAACAGTGCAGGTTTTCCGGATCACATGTGACATAATTAGGACCACCTGTGGATCTGTTACAATGTGTCAGTCAGTAATGAATACACCTGTGCTCCAGCAAGGACATATGGAAAACCTGCACTGTTAGGGAGCCCTGAGGACTGGGTTTGGGAAACCCTGATCTAGTTGGTTATCAGATTACTTCTGTATAAACTTACTGTGGACAACTAAGCTATTTGCCATGAAATGAGTTGAGTGTGTTAAACAGTGGACTAAATATCTTGACAGGGCAAGCAGGCAGCATTTGCATGTCTTAGGGGATCAGCAATTGTATGTCCCTCATCTGTTTCTCACACTGCTGAGTTAGAATGTACAGAGTAATTGGAGAAAGAGCCCTCATTATTAATGATTTGCTACCAAACAGTGACCGCACAATAGCAAGAACAGTATAAGGCGGTTACTAGCCTCTATCACCAGGTTCATCAAAACCTTTCCCATTTACATCCATAGGGGGGGTATTCAATTGTTGCCGTTAACGCGCTAAAACCAAAAAAACCGAGCGCTCTAAATATATTAGCGTTAATACGGTAATATGCGCGTAAATATCGTTAATACGGTAGTTTACTCGCTGAATTTCATCTCGCAGCTCAGGGAGTTTTTCAGTAAAATCAAAAAAACTGTGACCTTTGATGAATTTCCATATTACCTATGCTGGAGCTGATGCAGTAGATGCATCTGTAAGAGTGATAGGCAAATTGGTGACTTGGCGATCCTTGACCCGCGACCCCCTGTTGGCTGCTTCTGCTGAGACTAATTCTCTGCTTTACTACAAAGCAGAGAACAAGACTGAACAGCAGTAAGCGACTTCCACATCATGTGAGCACCTCTACACATAGCAGGGAGGTCACCCAGCATACCAGAAGAGGGGGAGCAAGGTGCAGTGTGCTCTTCCTCCTTCATCGGGCTGCAAAGGTAAAAGTAAGGAAAAATGGGGGAGATGTGAGGTATGTGTGGGAAGTCTGACTAACATGTACCCAAAGACATGGAGGAGTCTTGGGGTACATGTGGATCTGAGGACTTGAATGCATGTGGGAGCATTTTGGCATGAGTGGCTGTGCCAAAGTATTTTTCAGGCTGTATTTTCAGTCTTGAAATTAACCCTTTTGAAATTTTCAGATGCAGCCCTTCATATATATTAGATTGCCCATCAGTGATCTATGTTTGAGATCATCATTACTTACATAAATGTAGAAAAAAAAAAATAGAACATGCTGCTTTTCTTGTATGTCCTGTGTCTAAAATTTATTTATGGAGTGATCAACAAAAAAGACTAAATTTAAAGACAAATTTGACTTTGAATTTTTGTGACTTTTTCCCTAAATGTACATTTAACTGACAAAATAAATGAAACACTTGTGTAAATGAGGGATACAAGTATAGTGAGAACAGGTGTGGGTCCTGAATAAGTAATTATTAACAATCACATCCTTCTTAGGTTCACACAAAAATGTTGGATTGCACAATATTTAGGCTACCATGGCTTGGTGTATGTTTGATAGAAGTAACTAAGCCTAGTGGACGAGTTTATGCTAGTGTGGCGGCTATAAATTGCACCTAATCACTGATTACTACTTCCCCCTGAATATTCATGTATGCCCGTGTGTATTTTGTATGTAACAAGTATGCTTTGCTGAATGACATAAGTTTGACCTGTGCAAGTATCAGGAGTATTTTGAAAGTAACCAGGCCAGACAGACATCATCTCTGAGGGGTTACAGTGTTTGTGTAAACAGTCTGAACATCCAGGCAGAGCAGAGGTGAGAAATCCTATTCTTTGAAATTTCAGGCGTATATATCTAAGGAAATAGATAATGTGTCATTCTGTGAGCCAGTCTGCCCTGACATTGGGTTGACATAGTTCATTCCAAAGGTGGGGGTAAGAGCAGTGTGAGAAGGTTAAAAATCAGTTGCCTTACCAAGTAATGTTGTTCATTCTATGAGGAGACCTACCTAGGTTGGAGTGTGCCATTTTTCCCTAAAGTGTACTCCTCTTACGCCAAGTCTTAAACTAGTAAGTTAATGACACTGGTTTTATTTTCTATTATATTTCTGAAATTTATTTGTGCAACTTATTTTGTATGTCTTGTTAACTGTTTTGTACTTAAGCCTTGGAAACATTTTTCGGATTAAATACATTTAATCTAAGAAATATACTCTGATTCTTTGTGAACTTATAAAGCCAAGTGAAGCTCATGCTACATGTGTATGTGATTTAAGTGTGTAATATTAATAAGTGGTTTTGGCGAACGCAAGGACTCCATAATAAACCCTTCGCGGTGGCAGAAAAGGTGTATTCATTGGTAAGTGATGAAGGCGACTCCAGTCACGACCAGCTGTTTCAGATTGCTGTATCTGAGACAGGCTGAGCGTTTGCGACAGGTGATATGAAAGTCTACCAACCAACGCAGAAGAGGCATTTACCATAAAGATCAATGATCTCTATAGTGGCAGGCGTTCTAGTATCGATCTCCATGTGGTATACTGCTTACTCCACTGAAGGCAAAATGTAATTGCTTTGCCTAGTCCATATGCATTACGCTACCCATATTATATGCGGCAGCCATGGTCCCAAAGGGGCGTTCAGTTCCAAAATGTTTCCGCAAACGTTACTTATAATCCATGGTCATAGCATTTAAATGAGGGGTTAAGCAAAGACAGAACAAAATTTCAATATGCTGGCACATGCATATAATGGAAAAGCTAGCTAAGGAGGAGTTGGTATGGAGACTTTTGGTGCCTGACCACCTATTACATGTCACTACAAGATGAGGATATGTTACTAGCCTAGACCAAGACACTAATACACATTTCAGGGCATTTTTTGCAGTGTAACTCACCATTCTCCATCCACATATTTGGCAATGCAGTAATCCCCGCGGCGTGGTGAGAATGACCCTTCCAATGGGGGATTGCTGGCAATCTCACTCCTCATGCCCTCCATGAGTTTCTCAAGCTGTGTACCTGAAGACAAAATAGAGAACATTGAGTATAACAACTAATCACAGAAGCAACAAGATGTGAAATATAGTGTCTAGATTTTGAAAATTGTGTTTAGTGTCTATTCTTGGGGGAAAAATAAAGTACATGGATATTCTGTAGTACACAGACACATAGTGCTGCTGGGTCTATGATAAAATGGTCAGGGAGAGTGAGCTCTTTTTAAACAAAACATTACATATGATCAGAACTAATATTCTGAGCTATTATGCAATGTGAGGCTTCAGCCTTCAATAAGGGCATTAAGTCCTGAAGGCAATGTAGGGCTCAAAACAGATTAACAAAACCTTAAGCCAAAGGCTTCATCATACCAAACATCTTCAGGGTAGAAGGAAGAGCTCCTTGAAGCAGCAGCAAAAGAAAAGTCAGTTTGTACATGAGAGAAAGGAGAGACATCAATGTATTATTTTTTTTTTTTTTTTAAAGAGACAGACTAAAAATTCAATTCAATCCTATGCTGAAAAAAATAGTGCTGTGTGAAATATGTGCAGAGTGTATGCCTTTCTGGATGGACACTGTGTTCCTTCACAAATTAAAATGCAGTTTACCAAACTAAAACACATTAGGAATCTTTATATATTTCATGCAGGATTCATACAATAAAGATTCTAGTAAAATATGTGATTTCTCTTGTAACTGAGAAAGTTGTCTTGACATTTTACATATCATTCCTCTGTTCCACAACCAATGTTCTTCTCACACCAAAGGACATATTTACTAAACTGCGGGTTTGAAAAAGTGGAGATGTTGCCTATAGCAACCAATCATATTCTAGCTGTCATTTTGTAGAATGTACTAAATAAATAACTAGAATCTGATTGGTTGCTATAGGCAACATCTCCACTTTTTCAAACCCGCAGTTTAGTAAATATACCCCCCAAGTGTCAATTAAAATAGAATAGTAAGGCTCTGATTTGCGACCACAAACGCCTGGGTCTAGATCTGTAGAATTGAAGATGGCTTCCGGAAGCTCCTCACACCGTGGTGGTCAGTTATGTAGTCTCTTATTGCATATGTACTTATAATTCCCTTGGAGTCAATATATCATCAACTACCATAAACAAAAATAAATTTTTAGTGAATAGTAGAAAATATTTATTTCATACTTGCCAACTCCCCCCGGAAAGTCCGGGAGACTCCTGAAATTCGGGTCAGTCTCCCGGGCTCCCAGGCGAGCTGGCATTTCTCCCGGATCCTGGATATCACAGAGAATCGCGTCATTTGACGCGATTCTCGGTGAATCACGCCACTTTGGAGGGCGGGAGGGGGCGTCATTATGGCCAATCGCATCATTATGGCCCCCACCCCCCCCCGCAATGTAAATTACGTTTTAGTGGGGGGCGGGGACAAAATGACGCGATCTAGTCACGCCCCCTCTCCCGTATGATTTATTTTACACAAAAAGTACTGTATGTAGGCTGGGACTACGGAGCTCTGCAGCAAACACCAAGAGAGGCCTAGGATTAAAAATCTGAAACAAGAAGCCTATTCTGTGCACTGATGCATCAAATTGCTCAGGATATATCTTTTAGGAAACCAGCAAGCTCATATTTTATATACAACTGACTATCAGACTTGTGCTAACAACTGGAAAAGTGTCTCTTTTCCTCAGTCTTTGTATATAGTTGAGGTGCTGTAATGTGGTGTTTTGAAGCATCAGGATAACACAAGGCAAGCTTTTATAGTGTATCTAGTTTGGCATTAAAGTTCCTGCTTAAAAAAGGGGAAAAGGAAAAAAGCTCCTAAATAGCAGATATGTAACTGTAGTGTCAGACAGTGGCTACAAACCATTAAAATGATTTTAATTTTTATGCTTAACTTGACAATGTGATGTCAGACTGCAATTTAATAACAGACTGTTTCATTTCAGATTCAATGTACTGTTTTACATAGCTTGGTCTTGTATAAACCTGATATCAGGCATTCTTTGTTGCCTTCCACTGACCAGCATTTCTCAACCATTGGCTTTCCCTGACAAAAGCTGCTGTGTTTATCATACAATCTGTGGGTGAGTGGCTTAATGGGAAGGATGTCAGCAGTATTAGGGGTCAGCATCACTGTGTGATATTCAGAAAATGAATGTCTGGTAATAACTCCTTTGTAGTAATCTGAACTTGAGCCCAAAGAACAACAAAACAGACTTAATAAGTACACCATTATATTAGGAGCATTGTTTACCAGTGACTCATTAGGATCTGTATTACAATCTATCCTTTAGAGTCTGTATATCAGTAAACAGTATCTGTATTTGCTGATGAATAAAATATCGTACCATGTATTACAATTAAATTCTTCAATACTCGCACAAGTTGGAAAAAATCATACAAAATGTGACGAGTTTTTAGCGGATAGACAAACCTAACACACATTCATACGATTGGCAGGGCGATCAGAACAACGTGAAAGGCCTATTACTTGGGATCTAAACATGCTATGTGTTTCTGCAGACACTGATAACATTGTGCTTCTCTCAGCTTTTGAACAGACAGCAAGAAAGGACTATCAGAGAGAGCTTGCAGCAGGGACACTTGTGTATTAATATGAGGATTTAATTAAGTGATAACAAGCAGAGGGACTGAAGAGTAATCTGTGCAGGTGCAGCAAAGCACGGGCTACAGGGCAATGGTATAACTTGCTCGGAATTCTACGAATGGATGCAACAGTGCATACACCTGTGGATTCACCCAGCACAGACTTCACCATGTAAAACCCAGGATACATTTCAACCCTGTGCCATAGCTCCTCTGGTTACTGACAATCTGATAAAAACAGATTTTCAATTCATACCGTGGACCCATTCAAGTGCAAGTCTCCTGTCATTTAGCATTGCTCATTTATTAACTGAAGTTTTAATAAAGCTGCTGGAAATGCAGAGTAAAATAACTGCAGTAATAGTTAAGCCATGCTCCCAATGGGCGGCCATACCGAGAAGTCTGAAAGGCTGCATTATGTGGTCCCCTTTTATTGGACATAATTCAACAACATTTGATGGTATAGAAACTGTGTAAAAAACAAACAAAATACAAAAAAAACCCCAAAACATTTCAATAGATAAACAGAAGCATTAAACGGAATTTTAACATCTTAAAGTAAATAATGAAAATGCAGGTAATTCATAATGGAAATATTTTGGCTAGAATTACATATTATTGGATACAATTACTGCTGTGCAAACTAACTAATAATAGATCTCTCTCTCTCCAAAACAGCTCTGACCTGTCGAGGCATGGACTCCACCTCTGAAGGTGCCCTGTACCAAGACGTTAGCAGCAGATCCTTCAAGTTCTGTAAGTTGTGCGGTGGCTCGGACTTGTTTTCAAGCACACCCCACAGATGCTCAATTGGATTGAGATCTGTGGAATTTGGAGGCCAAGTCAACACCTTGAACTCTGTCATGTTCCTCAAACCATTCATGAACAAGCTTTGCAGTGCGACACAGAGCCTTATCCTGCTAAAGAAAGAAGCCACTGCCATAAAGGAATAATGTTGTCATGAAGGGGCTGTACTTGGTCTGCAACAATGTTTATGTAGGTGTACGAGTCAAAGGAACATCCACATGAATGTCAAGATCCAAGGTTTATCAGCAGAACATTGCCCAGAGCATCACACTGCCTTCACTGGTTTGCCTTCTTCCCATAGTGCCATCTCTTCCCCCAGGTAAATGATGCACATGCACCCAGTCGTCAGGGCCGGAAGGCAGGGGGGCATCGGCCCCACGGGCCGCGCAGATTTTGCGCTTTTAGGGCCGGGGGGTAGGCCGGCCGGCCGCTCCCCGATGCAATTTCTTCTGATTTTTTTCTCTGCGGACGCATCTGATGTCATCAGATGCGGCCGCGTCAGCGCACAGGCGGCCGCATCACATGACAGGGGATGCGGCCGCGTCATCATTGACGTGGCCGCATCCCCTGTAATGAGGTGCGGCCGCCTGTGTGCCCCCCTGCCTGCAGCATCCCAGCCCGCCCCTGCCAGTCGTACACATGATTTAAAAGAAAATGTGATTCATCAGACCAGGCCACCTTCTGCCATTGCTACATGGTCGAGTTCTGGCGCTCACATGCCCATTGTAGGCGCTTTCGGTGGTGGACAAGGGTCAGCATGGGCACTCTGGCCAGTCTGCGGCTACGCAGCAATCATTGATGCACTGTGTGTGCTGACAGCTCTCTCCTATGACCTTGTCACCGGTTCACAAGTTCTCCACTTTTGGTAGGTACCAACAACTGCATATCGGGAACACCCCACAAGATCTGCCATTTTGAAGATGCTCTGACTCATCTAGCCATAACAATTTGGCCCTTGTCAGAGTCGTTCAGGTCATTATGCTTTCCCATTTTTTAAACATTCAACACATAATTTCAAGAACTGACTGTTCACTTGCTATCTAATATATCCCTGACAGGTGTGATTGTAACAAGATAATCAATGTAATTCACTTCCCTTATTAATATCTATTAATTATTATTCATGATTTTTCTGGCAATTTCTTATTCTCAGGTATCTATACAGACTTACATTTACACAATGCACTTTCACAGTTTATTCTCAATCCATTATGAACATATTTCTACAACATGTGTAATTTATTTCTGACTTGCTATCTGCTGTACACTTAATATATCACAAGACTACATTTATCAGCCAAGTTATAATGGGTAAGAGTAACACTGGATTCATCATAAGGGATTATATGACTTCTTCAATATCTAATAAAGACTGTTACTTCCTCTGATGTAGTGCATGGTAAGACATGAAATATAACGATCCAGGAAAACCCAATCAGACATTTGTTTTTTAAGTAGTGGTGCAAATTATGTATATGTGGTTGTGGTTTGATGATAGAGAATTTCATAATAGCTGAAGGCTACCAGGTGTTCCTTTGAACCATGGGTGACAACATGGAAAGCAATATTTAAATGATCAACATTATTAAAAGGAAAATGTCCTATTTTCAGAACATTTAACAGAAAATGGCGGTGGCTAAGTATAGCAGAAATCTAAGAGGACTGCCTGTGTGGTTATTTCTTCAGTCTCTACAATGCTTGGTCAGCTACAAGGAGTCTCTCCACCATCATTCTTCTCATCTTAGTGGTCTCACCCTTCATTAGGCACGATAAGGGGTTGCCATGGGAACTTGAA
>NC_134405.1:139339708-139482208 GCF_038048845.1 Mixophyes fleayi | reverse complement strand
GTGATAGATATCGGGATCTAAGGATCCAATGTAGGTGGACACAATATAAAATATAAGTCATTTACAAATACACAGTAAATATATATAGAATAATGCATGAATAAGATAAAATAAGATAGATTACATATAGTGTATACAAGTGAGTCATTATAAATATGTCCTAATCAATTACAAATTGTAACAGGGTAGTGGCTCAGATATGCATTACAATCATAGAGTATACCATTATAAAATGTTAACTTATATAACTTAACATATATATATATATATATATATATATATATATATATATATATATATATATATATATATATATATATATATATAGTATGTATGTATAGGAGGAGACCATGGAGGGAGCCGGATTGCCAGCTGACCGCAAGGTAAGTAGTCTTTTTTTTTTTTTTTTTTTTTTTTTTGCTGCTTCCGACGGGCCCCCCTGGGCTGCAGGGCCCCCGGGCACCTGCCCATTGTGCCCAATGGGAAAGACGGCCCTGGTGCTTAGACGGGGTTGGCATTTTCTTTCTGCCATATTGTCTCCCTGGCTTACCATGCTTCACATCCCTGAAGTGCGGACAACCTGAGGAAGATTACTTACACCTTCAATCCTATAACAAACAGTTAAACCTAGCCCTAGAAGACCTCTGCATAACAGTGTCCAATTTATCTCCAAAAACCAGGAGTCCTGCAAACAGAAGATTGGTCAGACTATTTTTTAATTGAACGTCTGCTAGCCACTGCTGAGGCCATTGTTCTTTTAATGAAAGCAATGGTATTCAGGGCCACGTCATACAAAAATTCTCTGCCTTTTTGAACAATCTCCATGCTTTACAAAACATGTTGTCTTCTAGCTTTTTTTGCACATCTAAAGTGTCTCATTGTTTAATCTGCCCTCGCCCCTCAGACCATAGCCACACCAGACTTCAAAGCAATTACAGAAGAAATAGGCAACTTCTAAAAACAACTCCATCTTCTATACAAGGGATTCTTAAGAGGATTCCCATTGTCAAGGAATTGTAGTCCTGGACAACATACGTAACACTGAAGCATCTATTTTAGGTGCTACACTCCGCTTCTTAGCTTCATCATCAAAAGGGTACATATGACGCTTATCAACTTCTGTCCATTCCTTAAACATAATTTCCTTTGCCACTTGATGTACTGAAAATACTCTACATTTCTTATTAAGCTCCTCAAAGAGGTGGTGACGACACATATTGTCTGCATCTTGCTGTACTTCCTCTTCCCAGGCTCTGAATAGTAGTGGAGAGCCAGAACTACAGACTGCGTAAAAGGATTTGATATAAATTGTCCATAAACTTATGGGTTTATCTAGTGTGGGTGCTCTTCAGCTCTTTTAATCTGCTGCATGTGAACCCCACAAATGCTAAAACCAGAGCCCATTTCTATATTATTATAATCAGTTATGTACTCCCATTAATCTTTCATCATCTACAATGGGAATGGGTAGTTAGCTATGTTCCCCTCTCTTAAATACTTAAATTCTAGATGGAAGTTGTTCAAGATAATTCCAGTGCCCCCGATGAAGTGGAAATGTTTTTAAACGTGTTTCATGGAACATGCCTATCTCCTCAAAAATTATTTCATACAGGACTTCGTACCCACTCCAGATATGATAGGTGTGGTGACGGTGACACAGACTTATTTGTGTATGGATTTGTCCTCTGGTTGGGAAATTTTGGTTGATGTGGGGGGAACTCACTTGGCTGCATTACTGCCGAAAGTAATGTGGCCTTCGCACTATTACTGTTAATACAACGCTGGTTTTTTTCTCATAACTCAGGGTTAAAATTACTGTATTAATGGTAATATCATTAACGCATCGTTGAGAGCAGCCCAATTGAATTCCTCCCATAGACCTAGTTAATTATTATATTCCCTTCACTCCGGAGTTGGCTATATTCGGTATCCTCCCTAGGAATCGGAGAATAACTGTGGGTAGTAAAAGGAAATACAGCTAGTGAGTAAAGCTATTTTACAAACTTGGACACACCAGCACACTCTATAAACTTGTTTGAAGAAAAATGATTCTTCCTCTTCAGAATGGATTGGGTGAAAGTCTCATTGGATAATGAGATGAAAGCAGAACGTTTCTTTTCTAATTGGGAAAATTACTTGGATACTCACCTGTTGAATATAAGGTAACAAATTCATGAATGTCATACTTCCTGGTATAATTTAAGAGTACTGGCAGATGACCTACCTTTTGCTTTATAAAGAATCTTTTATTTTAGGGGGTTGTTGGTATAGACACAACCCTACTTGGTGGCTTTAGTTTTATTATTTCAACGATGCATCACCTACATTGCTGATGGTAATAATGTTAACATATGGCCTCTGCTACTTATTGTTTGACATATTCTTGCAATATTTTGTCTAATTAGTTCCGAAATTTAATTTCTGAATTTAGTTATAGATACCACTTTTATGACTGAATTTGCGCTTTCTAGAATGATGTATGCCTTAACATATCTGTAACTTTTGTGTTCACAAAATGCTTCTAATAAAAAAAAAAGTTATAACTAGGAAGTGGACAGATGCGGGAGTCTGGAAGACATACCCGAAATCCAGGACTCTTTTTAAACAAGGAACCATTAAATTGAGCTGAAATTAGTCAATACATAGGTTATGACATTGTCTATTTTTATTTCATAGAACTATTCTATTCAAAGAATCCTCAATTTGCGCAATTAGTTTTGCAGAGCTGCAGCTGGCTTGTAGGGAATTTTTCCCATGATCTTATGGTCAAGCTCATCACACATGAACTCAATAAGTCAACAGGGTGGATATCTGGCCATTGTGCCGCCAGTCCAGCGGACACAGTACTCTGATGTTTCTTTACTAAAGTTTTTGCACTAATCAAGTACTGACCACAGGGAGGGCTGGACATTGTAAAATAAGAGTAGTAAACTTTCTTGTTCGTTCTGTCTTGCACTGTGTTCTTTTACCTGTTTCAACCTTTATGTGATTTTTTTTTTTTTTGCAACTCTGCCTATAAAGCCAGCAGACCGGAGTCAGCTTTTTATGGTTACAGAAGACACTGGTATTTAAGGACTCTGTCAACTCTAGCGCCTGTAAGGCACCAGTCTCTTAAACCCTGATCTATTTTTCTGCTTATGGATCTAGGCCTTCCTGTTCTTTTTCTATTCCAGTTAAATCTGGTTGGTAGTCACATTTGTATGAAATCTTCAGTTTCTTGGCAATCTGAAACCATCAATAAATGGACACAATTTTTTGAAAAAGCTGTCATACCTTAGGTTGCAAGCCACAATTTACTTGCTTTAATAAACAAAATCCCACAATTACAATGGTTTCTCTAATACCCAATTGAACTAAGCCTTTGCCATTAGCACGCTGGACGGCTCCTGCCAATGGGGCTTTGCTATTATCTGAACAATAAATTATAAATTGGTAATTTCAATCAGTGATATAAATATATATTTATTATATTGACAAACTACAGCTGTATCAAAGAAGTACAGCTGGCATTTGTCATTCTGTATTTCAAAGCAGCAGAATGATTCTCTGTAGTATAAAGTCCATCTTTTTTAGGGAGATCATCAAAGATGGTTCAACAGTGTGTATGAGTGTAGCACCAGACTGCAAGAAAGCCTTTTAGGATTTTGGAATGGCCATACTAAAGCTTTATGGGTGGAGGGTCACTTACCTTCACCTGCATCTGTTGTCACCATGGAACACTGGATCTACTTAACATTTTGGAGGATGGACACCAATTTGACCCTGTGTCCCTTGACTACATGGTCAGATTGCAACAGGGCACTACAAATGGGTCACATACCTGAACCAGCAATTGTGCACTTCTGGCACTTAAGGCATGGCAAAGACAATTGAAACTGAATACTGAAATGAGTAATTTGTCAAAAGTACACATCACAGCCTTAGAAAAGGAAGGGGCAGTGGCCTTAATGTAGCAGTAGTTGGCTGTAATAGAGTAAGAGGTACAACCATGTATTCCAGGATCTTTTGTATGCTTTTCAGATCCACCAATCCCTGCCCAAACTAGCAGAACTGAGGGCACCCACCTACTGGAGAGACTTGAGAGGGAGAGGGAGAGGGAGTGTGTGTGTTTTTTAACTTGGGACAACTGCCATGCTGTTAAAGCCAGCTAACCTAAGTCATGTTGGTAAAATGGACCAGACTTAGATCTTCTCTTAGAGGCAGCTTCCAAGGCGGTTCTGTTGACATGCTTAGAATCTCAGCGTAACATGGTCTATTTCATCAGTATGGTCCTAACGGAATTACTGGGGTAACCTCTCTGTCATTTAGTACATGAGGAAGCATGGCAATTTAAGGTAAATAATATACTAGATGGTACTTCCATGGGACAGTCATGGCATCTACTAGGAATAGTGCAGCATCGAGTTACGTTGTGGTTCAGCTGAGAGGCTATCATGCAGACTTCTGACTAACCCCACCTCTCCACAATCTGGTTGAAAACTTTGGGGTGAAGGAACAATTCACCTGTATCAATGGCATACTGGCTAAATATGTTTGCCTTCCAATTTTCTATCCCTGGGATAAATACTACTAAGAGCAATTAGAATGTTCCACCAAGCGCAGTATCTTAGAGAGTTCCGTCTTCACCAAGGAGCTAAGGTTATCCCCATGGTGGTTTAAACCACAGCCATGGCAATGCCCAATAGTCCGTTCTAAAGGGTAGTTCCAATGAAATACAAAAGTTTGTCAGAGTCTTTTGCATCACTCTGAGCTCAAAAATATTAATGGGCAAGCTATGCCTCCACGTAGGACCAAAGTCCATGTAGTCAGAGGTTCAACATCACTACACGCTGGAATCTATGGTCACAATGGCACAGCCCCAGATGAAGAAGGGATAGTCATAGCTGAAGTTTTGTCTGTTCAACCACCACATAAGAGACTGATGAGTCTGTGGCAACAGTCTGAAGAACTATATTGCAAAGAGAGGGTTGGACCTCAACCATCTAGCTAGAATTTTGTTTTGTAAAATCAGGGTGTGGAAACATACAAGTTGCACCACTTCAAAGCACAATACTATTCTACCTATTAACTTCATGTAATGGAGAATTGATACCTGCCCGAGATAACAGAGCTTTCACATGTTACAGAACAGTCAAAATCTTCTTCAGGAAGAAATAATTTGACACAACTGGTGTCAGAGGAGGCCCATAAAAATGATGTGCTGGGCCAAGACTGGACTTTTGCTAAATCACCTAGCCATAGAATTCCACTGTGCTTCCCCTGTTAAGAGCAAACAGGTTAAGAGAAGGGCAAAAGGTCCTCCAGGTATGTATGACTGTTGCCCCTTTAGACCTCAAAAGAGCTGCCACGATTGTCACAACTTTTGTGAATACCATGGTGCTGTTGCCATACCAAAGGGTAGTGCTCTGAAATGGTAATGGGATTTTTCCACTGCAAACTTGAGAAGGCTGTGATGTCCCTCACAGACTGTGATATGGAGATACGCTTTCATGTCCATGGAGGTGAAGATTTGTCATGACAATGACAACCAATTGAACAAACTCCATTCTGAAACTTGTTCACCCGCATATGCACATTCAGGGACCTCAGGTTCAGGATGGTCGAAAAAATCAAGTTGGTTTCTGTACAAGGAATATGTATGAATAATAACCCAAACACTCCCGTTCTGTGGCAACTGGTACAATCACTCCAGACTACAGGGACTGAATGTCCCCCAGAATGGCCCATCTCCAGCTTCTGTCTTTATGAAAAAGGGTGTTAAAAATAAACAATAAAAAAAACACAGCCTGGGTGGAAGTCCTAAGAGGTCCAAGTAATCTTTTTCTATAGTGACTCTGATCCACTGGTCCCAAAAAAGCAAGAGACAGCCCCCACACCAACTACTGATCAGCGTGTTTGGAATCTGGATGTCTGCCTGGCCAAGCCTACTTACCACTTTTGGTGACCACCTCGTGGAGCAAAGGACTGCCCCCCTCCCCTGAGAAGTGAAAGGACTGGAATGGCTGACCTTTCGATTTTGCAGCATTAAACTGGAAGAAAGATATTTTCCCTTGTGGTCAGAGAAATAAACCAGTCTGGTTCTTGACCAGAGGACAGTCTTCAAAAGAAAATGCTTCCAGAGTCCTTTTGTACTCCACATCTGCCACCTATGACCTAACCCTGAGAATATATGTGTTCGCTACCTCTAAGGCGAAGTCCTGAAGAAACACCGTCTTCAAGGACTGTTTTCTCCTAAATACTCTGTTTCCTTCACACGTTCTACAGAGTGCAAAAATTCTGATCTGGACATGCCATATTGTATGCCCATTCTGATCTGCTCAGCCCACAATGTTGACCCAAGTGGCCGCTAGAACAGATCAGTGATGTGCCTGCTGCGACGATAGGATTTCAAAATAATCTAGCTTTTTTTTTTATGTCTGTACTATCCTTTCAGAAAGCAGCTCTTCAGAATAGGAATAGTGGTGGATTTTGCATAACAGGCAATGGGGGAATCCACGCTTTGAGGAATATCCCATTTTCCTATAACTGGGACCTGCCATCTAGTTTCTGCCCTGCCTCACCACAATTTCAGTCATCTGCGGGGAGAAAGGAAAATAAACTCTCCGCTTCTTTTTGAATAAGGATACATCAGGAAACCTGGGTTCCTCCATAGACTGAATGTCAAGTTTGTCAAGCTGCTAAAGTCAGTTCCTCAAACCTGCCTGCATCCTCACATGTCAGGTCCTCATTGTCTGTGTCCTGCTAAATCTTGCATTTTTCCTGAGAGGAGCGTTCCAATTCAGAAACACTTAACAGACCTGGCGCTGACAAGGCTTTCAGTATAATGAAGCCTACCAACAACCTTTCCAGTAAGGAAGACACTCATGCCAATCCCTGTACAAACTTCTCAAGGTTTTGGATCCAGGGATGTACCTGCACTGCAATGAGATGCGACAAGGCTTCCCGAGAAAGAGTGGTCCACTGCTAGTCCCTGAAGTTAGATTAGCAGGGATATATTCACCTACCTTCATAGGACTCACTGCATGCCAGTTCCGCAATGGACTAAGCTCGCTCCTTAGACCATGGTCATCACAGTCTCAGAAGCCAGGCATCTGGTTCTGAACATTAATTTGATAATTTTCCATGGAAAGTACATAACAAATAATCCCACAGCAGTCTGGGATCAGGAAGTAATCCCTTTATGATGATGCCAAGAAAAAAAAAACAGAGATAGAATTTAAAACCTATAATGCAATCTGGGCCAAGTGAGTGAACGAACAGGAGATATATCTTCCCTAACCCATGGGTACTATAAAACTGACAAGTTATTGGTAAAGGTCAAAGTTTAGTTTTAGTGCCTATTACAGTACCTGCACCCTCTATATCCACAGTTGAGCAACATCCACCAAAAAGGATGAATGAGAAAAACAGTTTTGATTTTTTACAAATTATTCCAAATGAAACTGGGTCTCTTAAACAGAAAAATGAAATGTTTAGCTTTAGTGTAAAAAACTACCCTTGCTGAAATATTTTTTTCAGTTTGTCTTTCTCCATTATAAAAGTACATCCCATAAGGCAGGTCTCACTTTATTACCTTATTAATGATCTGATATGATCTTTAATGCAGATATCATTGTGGTTTCTGTTCCAGCTATTAAAATACTATCACCATATCAAATCATATACACAAATCACCTAATAATTTTAAGGGGGGAACCATGCATTTTAATAACTCAGCCAAATGGCCAAACAAAACCACCACATATTGAGCTAGCTTAACTATATACAACAGATATATAACATACACAAAATATGTCTATTCTGCTACGTACTCATACCAGAGCTTTTAGAAGCCAGCAAATTGTGTGTGAATACTTTGTATGTGTTGAAGACGAAGGATGAGGGTATGTATAACAATATTTTCAATAAGTTACTTTAAGATGTAAGGCAGTGGGTCAGGAATCACTATCTTGATAGTATTTATTGACTGTTTAAACGTGTTGGGTACAGGTGATCGGTGCTGAATATTCCAACACAGAGGACTCCTCCAATTAAAAGCCGAATCTGGAAAAAAAAAACGATTTAAAGAGAAGCAGACTTACCTTCATACAGACGTTGGAGATGTCCGATCGGCGCAGGACGCCGACCTCAAGTGATTCCGACTACCGTGGTGTCCGTCAGTAGACTTTAATGTCATTGCAACGTCTATCCCTTTTAATTTAAGCGGCAATGTCTGGTTAAGTGTTTAAACACTTAAACTGCGGAGTTTGACATTGCCGCTTTAAATTAAAAGGGATAGACGTTGCAATGACGTTAAAGTCTACTGACGGACACCTCGGTAGTCGGAGTCACTTGAGGTCGGCGTCCTGCAACGATCGGACATCCCTAACGTCGGTATCCACAAGAATTTCCCATCACAGGCAGTAAAAACAAGTTCAGTAGATAAATGCTTCACATACTTTTAAACATTAGTTAGTCCATTTATTTCTCTGGATATATTTCTGCTTTCATATATCTAGACACAACCCAAGGACTGCATGTTTGACACAATGTACAAGAACTGATGTATTCTACAAAAACAGGAAACTTCAACCTGAGAATTGTATTATGTACAAAGAGTATCCATCTATTAAAATCACTGCCCAAACTTCTCCTAGGGAAGTGGAGGAATGTGATACTAATTAACCCTTTCACCGCAAAAGAATTACAATAATGCAAGAATTATTATTGTCTTAATGTCATGGAAGGCATTTACAAATATTAAAGAAATGCTGCTTAAATTGTAATGAAATAGATTGAAGATTATCACACTATTTCTTTATGAGAGACTCCATATCTTAATACTTGCCAGTGAATTATTTTTGCTGTAAGTAGTAGACACGAATGGACTTGCTGAGAGCATCTGTAGCATTACAGTTATGGCGGTTGTAGATAAATACTTGGGATTCCTCATGTTCGGTCCTTAAAGTAACATTGTAAGCACTCTGTGTCTGTATTAAAATACCCTGCTTTGCCCACATATGATGTGATGACATGTGTTGAGCACAACAGTAAATGTATCACCTGAAAATCTCTAGAGTCCCAACTGGAAGGCATATACCTTATACATTAGCAAATGTATTTATTTAGATATCATACTGCTTGCAAATTACATTTGCTAAGATAATTTATAGAAGTCACAATAAAAGGTTTATATAAGTAAAAGTGACCCATAAATAATAAGTAAATGTTATCAGGTTACACTCTCCTAACCTCACCAAATAGATTTAAAAAGGTTACACATCCTGCATTTACCAATATTTCCCCTCAGAGGGAAGAGCCTATCAAAATTCAAAAACTGTAGGGAATGCAGCCAGCGATTATTTTACCAGTACATTTGATAAATACTGGAGGCTGCTATGCTAATAATTCAGTAGAAACAAAAAAAATGAGGCTGGTATTCTCTTTAATTTTCGTACAACCGTAAAACTTATGGAAAATAAACCCATAAAAAAAAACCCAACAACAAATCTATTTACATTGGGACAAAACACCTTGTAGGATGTCTTTTTTCCTACTAAAATTATTTTTGCATGGTTAATGGCGGGTCAATATTGGCATTTTGAATTTTTGTATGCTTTTAACAAATATGGGGGTGGGGATGTGAGGGGATGGAGGATACATGGGGTATTAAATGAATGAGGAAGCCACTGCTATGCTCACTTGAACGATATTTAAGATTTTTTTTTATTCAAATGTGCATTTAAAGAGCGAAAACAATTTGGTGGAGCATAGTAAGGAAATCATATGCATTTTAGTTTGTGAAATATTCTGATTTGGCATTGTGTAGAATAACTTACAGGTCCAGGCCAGATCAGGCTGCACAGTGGAGTTAATGTGCTATACAGGTCAGTATGAAAAGAAGAAAAAAAAAAAAAACACATTTTAGGGACTATAAATCTGCTTTTGTTAAAGGGGCATGGGGAGAAAAATCTAACTTATTTTGACAATTACAATTTCTGAAAAGTTTAACTTGATGGGCCGTGTCTTTTTTTCAACTTAACTGTGCTATAAAACAGTCGGGCTTATGCTTCATTCAATCTCTGTTTAGCCTTGTCATTATTCTTCTTGAATGTCTATGCATAAAGAAGTCATTGTAAGATAAGTGGCATCCATGAACCCTGTACTACACTTTACTGACCAACTCGTAGAGTGCAGGTTAGGGAACCACAGCTTTACAGTACACTGACATATGATACAAAAGCAAAGTCTTCTGCATAGCTTGCGATTGCTGATAGCTAATTAAAATAGGATTCAAAATGTGTAATATTTATACATAGCAACACTGACTGCTCACAGTTCTATATATATTATAACTTTACAACATTTCCATTTACATTTTGCATGACAATCTTCACATTAAATCCATACAGTGTTATTATAATTTACACTTACTCTTTGTAGGTTTAACTTTCTCCCTCTCCCACCCACCATTATTGTTGGATTCATTATTTGAGCGCTAAACAGGTTCAGCAATACCCAGGGACAGAAAACACTGTTGCAAATGACACATTTAAAAAAAAAAAAATAAAAAAAAAATTCAGTTCATAGTTAGTCTCCGAGACATGATTTGCAGGCCCAATATAAGGATGAGTGAACTTAAAAAACCCCAAAACAATCAAAACTACATTTTCAGAATAGCAGACAATTTGTGTTCTTGCAGTGAAAGGGTTAAAAAGCTCAACCTTCTAAATTTTCCCAGCACACAACTCCATAAGTCTCATGCTGTTTTGGACATTCCTCTATATACAGCAATATACAATAATAATAATTAAATGGAGTACAATAACCACAGAGTTAAAATACCATTAGCAATTTAACAATTCCTGTTAATCCAAGTGGCACACATGATGAACACAGGGTGCTGTCCTCACTGTATTCTATCAACAGTGAACAAAGACCAATCAGCAGCCCGGATCACATAGCTGACTGGCGATAATAGGTGTGGTCCAGGATTCCTTGGGGCTCATCTCCATGAGTTTGAAACTGAATATTTATATTACTGTTGAGAAACTGTTTTTTCATACAAGCATATTCTCCCTTCTCATTACAGTCTATACATTGAAGAAGAGTTAAGCAAGCAAAATCCGGTGACATGGTAATAAAAAAAAAATCCTTAGTGGTTTTCACCTGTTTCCTAAGTTATAGTTGGAACATCAAGAGTCCAAACTCCAACCACTCTGCAGCCAGGACACAAGGACTGGACAATCAAATGTCACTGTGCAAACATTCCTACAGTTTAGCCCCACTGACAGCCAAAGCAGATCAGTAAAATATCTGATGTTTCTTTATACTAAAAAACTGAAGACTGATAACCATTGGATGTTAAAGATGTGAATAAAAACAATTTTTTTCTTTATGTATTTTCTTTTTATATCCTCTGTCAAGTTTATTTTCCCCTGCATCTTATTTCCTTGTTACAAGGAAGCACAGGCACCATGTAGAGCTATTCACCATAATACAATAACTGAAAACTGACTGGTGAACCAAGATGTATCCTACAGGTAAGTATTTTACAGATTAACCAGATGCAAATGATTTCTTGGATATTACAGATGTCACTTCAGTTGAGCCGCATGAAGGACCTGATCTCGCCATTGAGGTGATGGTTATTCTCAGGAAAATGCTAACCATAACCATTTAAATTTTGGAGGAAGATCTTTCTTGAAGGTTGCAGCTTCCATCGCAACTGTAAGTTGTCTTCTGTAGAATGACTTGAAGGGACTGCACATACCCAAATTACTGGATGTTTATACCCACCAATTTAGCGAAGGCTAAGGTGTTTTACCTCCTTGCATAAACTTAGAAACACCAGCTTGATATGGATTGACATATTAAGCTGTATGCTTCCATGTGGTACCTCAGTGTTACTATTTTTTCAGTGGTGGTCTGACATTTTGGATGTTATTCCTAAAGCCTCATGCATCAGATAGGCAACTCTGGATCCGGTCAATCCACTGCTGGGCCAGCAAAGGGTCTGAGGCACAGAAATTATAGACCCGCCGAGTTGTCTTCAACTAGAGAGAAAAAAAAAATGATGACATCATGAAGAATGTGAAATGCATGGGAAGGGATATCTAAATTCATGACACAAAGTAAGTAGTATTACAGGATATAAATATTTAGACTGATGCTTAAGACATCAACTTGACAGAATAATCTGGCCAAAACTTAGCAGAATAATCAAAAAAATAAGTATAGGAAAAGACATTTAGACTTACATCAAAAAATGCCCTTTCATCCACAGTCTTGGGAGCACCCAGTGTTGGAGTACCTGCAGATATAGCCTCTACCTCTGCCAGGTCAATCTCCCCTTTACATTCAGTGTCTGTATGGCTCTCGTAATATCGCAGCTAACCAGGAAGTATAACATAGATAGCATTATAATGAATGTATGACATAAAATTAATCTAACATAAGAATGAGAGAGAGATGAAACTGTTATTTGGAAATTAAAGAAAATGGTCTTGTTTTATGTCAAAGAAAAAAACATAATAAGGAAACATCTACTGTATATGATCGGGGTAGAAGATAAATAAATATTGCTCAGAGGGGGAAAAATGCAATAAAATTGGCGGAAGAAATAAAACCACCACAAAAAAAGCTCTCGCACACTTATCATGACTTTCTGGGTAACAGCTGGAGCTTAAAGTGGTGGTATTTTTTTGTGTCTTTATAAAAAAAATTAGGATAGAGTAAATTTACAGGACTATTTACTTCCACTTTCTGCTTCCTCGACTCTTAAAAAAATACCTCCAATAAGAAAAGCTATGATCTAGCATGTGAGGGAGAGCAATTTTGCCACAACATAAGACTTGCATAATTAGTCCACAGGTCCGCAAGTCATGGATTTTGAGCTGCTAAGAACTACACCTTCAATTAAGTTCAACTGTCAGACCCATATTGCTAAATTTGGTTGAACCCGATTTGGTGGATTATGCAACTGGCCAGAAATCGCTGTATGTGTGGTCCGAAAACAACTGCAATGCCTGTTAATCATCATTATCGGTCATGTTGGTAAATGTGATTGGCAGATGACCCTTATTCTCTCTTGTGTGTGGCGATCATCCAACCACACCAACTGGCTCTAACCCGACTAGAAATTATCTGGTAACTCTGGCCTATATCACAGTTGGTGACCAAAGTGGACAGTGATCAGGGTGTGGACTGAACATCTAGATAGGCTTGGCATAACATATTATAATTATTGTATTTCTGTTACCTGATGTTTTGTCTTGTCCAACACAAACCAGCGTGGTTTCCAGGGTTTCATAAAAGCCCCTTTCTTATACAAAATCCCCTCATATGATCTGAAAAGACAGAAAACGTGAACTTATTCCACAGATTTGATATCATATATTATATTATAAACAGATCATGGAAATAAGAGGGGTTCGTCTAATTCACTGTATGGTCATTGGTACAAAGAATTTAATTCCCTGTCCAAATAGTGTAGAATACTACCAAACTGCAAAAAAAAAACCTGTTAAGGTTACAAGAAGCAAAGAACAGCACAAAGTATACCAAATTAAGAAAAAACCTGTTCTAATAAGTTAGCACAATGAACAAAAAGAATGGTTAGCACTTGTATCTCTCTGTGTTGTGGAACCAGTTTGTTAGACTGTATTGAGCAGTTAGAATAAACCAAAATATTGTGGTGATAACCTACAGCGGTTCACAAATTATATAAGCAGCTCTGTATAAAATAACATACAATTTCTTAGTTACTTTTACTCAACTGGTTTAATTAACAATCATAACATATAAAATAAACTATTAGAGCAAGCCGAATAATACCAGACTTTCATACGATAAGTTAAGATTACATCCAGGTATAGTATTTGTTTAGGTCTCGTCTCAGCAAACATCTTTTTATAACCAGTGTAAAAAGAGGGTTTCTATAACAACTTTAAATCCATATTTCTGAATTCCATCTCGGGGAACACTGTCACATTGGGGTTGAGGTGAGGGCGCAAAAGCTGGGCACTTAATGTTTAAACTTCTGAATATTGAAGTTCCTCGCTTCTCATAACCCCATTTATCCTCTGTTTATACTATGCTTTGAGGCTTTGCAATATGTAAACACAAGAATACTATGCAAAAACATAGTCCAAACAAATCGCTGAACTAAACACTGGCATAAAAGGTGGAAATTCAGTGCCCCCAAGATGGATTTCAAGAAATGGATTTAATGTAAGTATAAAAATTCTTTTTTCTCCCTGTGCCTATCTTGGGGACATTCCAAAGCTGCCCCTAGTGGAAGGAACTCTCAGACACAGCTGAAGACAACACTTTCCATTCAAAGGAGAATTGCTGGAAGGAAAAACATGAAAACAATAAAATCTTGTAAACATGTGGACAGAGGACCAAGTGGCTGCTGAGACATAGGTGCTCAGCCAAAGCCCAGTGATGCTCTACCCAAAAGTGCTCGCTGGTCTAGTGAAGTGAGGAGAAAAACACTTTTTGGAATAGGCTGACCAGAACTAAAACATTAGTCTTACTGAAGACAAGCCCTGCAGCTGTGGGAAAAGGCATCTTCATATAAATAGCAGTCCAAAAAGAGCTAGAAATTATAACATAAAAGTTTGGAGAATCTGTCATGGTGGATTGCACTAATTCCACCATTGAGATTTCAGATAAGCTCATTATTATTTACACATTGCTACGAGTCCACTTGGCACTTTATAGTTTTCTCACTGTGCACTTTATACTACTACATTATGTATGGTGCTTGTGTTCTCTTTTGTTTTTTGATCAGAACTAGAGTATGCCTGCTGAATAGTGGACCTGATCCATCTGGCTAAAGTCTGTTTTGATGCTGGTCAACTCCTACCCTCTGCACGTAGTAATGAATCGGCAGACACCATAAGTTCTATTTAGGTAGTTTGAGCGCACTGACCGCATCCAGGAGAGCCAGCTGTTAATGGTCTGACCCCTGTAATCAGGGAATTAGCATAATTTGCTGATTAAAGTGGAAACCTACCACCACCTTAGGTTGGAATGACGGATTTGTCCGTAATCCACCATGAAAAATCAAGAAGGACATTTTCCAAATAAAATGCTTTAACTCAATTGTCTCCAAAGGTTCAAATGAAGGTAGCTAATGAGCCAAAAAGAACCAAGCTAAGACCCCATGGTGATGTTGGAGTGACATAGGAAGGCTGAATGTGTAAAACACTCTGCAAGAAGGTATAAATCTCTGGAATCTGGGCCAACTTCTTATGAAAATATACAAATCACAAACTTGAACGTAAGGGAACTAAGCTTAATGGCATCTGTCCAGTCAGTCTTGGAGAAAGGAAATAAGACAAGAAAGCCAAAAGGAAGATGTAATGGCCTGCGTTTGCACAAAACCACATAAGTCTTCTAAACCCTATGCAGAAACTGGCTTCTAGGTTTCAACAGTCTGTATAAATCCTTCGGACAATCCTTTGGCGCTCAAGATCGTATCTTCAACAGTCATGCCATTAATCCAGATGACATGTCCTGCTGTCGGAATAGATTTTGGGAGAGAAGACCTTTCTGCAGAGGAAGTCACCATCTTTAGAATGTTGGCGTACCAGGCTCTTCATAGTCTATCTGCAACCACTAGGATCACAGGAACCCCTTCCCTCTTCGCCTTCTTGAGGATGCAACAGAGCTTTGGAATCGGGTGGAAGGCAGATCAACCTTAACTTTCAAAGAACAGTCATGCCAACTTATCCCTGGTCCAGAAGCAGGACATGCTTGCTCACCCAATCGCAGTCCACACCCTGCCTTCTGGAAAAGAAAGACTCTCTGCGCCCTGGTATTGCAGACGAAGCCCAGAAACACAATTCTTTGATTAAAAATCCAACCTTGGTCCAAATCATTCAAAATCCACCTGTGTGATTTGAATACCTGGGCTGTACAATGCAGGTGAGCCTGCAGTAAGGGGTCCGACTCAGCTTTGAGAAGATGGTACAGGTAACGCACAATGGTGATTCCAAGAGATCTCAACAGGGCCGGCATTATCACCATGACCTTAGTGAAGACTTGTGGTGCAGTGGCCAGAACAAATGGAAGGGCCCTGAACTGGAAGATAGAGTCCTGTATCGCAAATCTGAGTAGCCAGTGGTGCCTCTTACAGATCAGAATATGTAGTCATGTGCCCTTGATGGCTATGGATGGGAAAAATGTGTTGCCCTGCATGCTGTGAAGGGGGCAGAGATAGAGGGAAGACAAATTTTCGGCAGAGGCCGCTGAAGAATGTAACCCTTCTCTATAATACCTGCTACCCACATGTCTAAAGAGAAAGCTTTACACATGTCCTAGAGCAATAAAGGTCGGGGCTTGCATCGCATCCTGAGCGGGGGGTGGGGAAGAGAACCAGTCAGAGACACTTTGTTTCTCAGAGGGCTTAGGACCTGGTTGCTTGTCTATACAGGCCTATCTTCCCCTCTGCTGTCCCCCATGTGCTGAAAAGGACTGGCATCTAAAGAAGAGCTATTTGGACAAAAAGTCACAAACATAACAGAACCTCAGTCCTGTAGGCTCAAGGAGTCTCTCCAATGAAGATAATACTTGTTCCAATCCCAAAACAGACCTTTCCAGCGTTTCGGCTGAGGCGGATTTAGTATAGGATATAGTCGCGGAACCTGTGGTTACTTGAGTGACCGTCTCCAATGGGAGAATTTATGGGCAAGGCACAGCTACAATGGATTAATTCATGGTTTTGCAGAAACAGATATGTCAATCTGCCACAGCCGTGTGCAAGTCACAGTCTTCTGCTTTGCACGCTGCACACATGGCATCTGGATCCTGTCAGCTGTTTTGTATTTTTGTTAGGCACCAAACAGTGATAGAATCTGACATAGAATATCTAAATTCTGGTGTAGGTTCCATAAAAAAAAAATCCTTCATATGTAGAATAAAATCAGTAAAGAACAAAGGGACATAACCTATAACAATCTTCCATAAACACAATATAGGGATTTCAAAGAATAAAATAGTTTTAAAATATAAGGTACTTAGAGAGGACCTTCAGCCCAATAACAGGAGAGACAGTGGTTTTCTTCTTAAGGCAGCCTCAGGGAGTGATCTCCTGGAAACTTCTTCTGAAGGGAAGCATGCAAAGAATGAGGAAGTAACTGCAGGGGGTGTTCCTCCTCACTCTGGCCAAGTGCAATGGCAGCCAGAGGGAGGAGGGACCTGTTCATAGAACAGGTCCCATTGGCTTACCTGTTGCTAGTGGCATCAGTACTGGTAAGGGGTGCAACCAGGCCACCAATAAACCCTGAGCAAAGCAAAGGACTGCCGCTCCCCCCCAAAATCCTCCTCTGGGAGCGGGGGGAGAACGGAATATTCCGACTTCGATGGCCATCTTGAAAATACTGACTGCTAAAAATAGCCCTTGTCGACACAGAATTCTGTAAAAAAAACCAAAAACACATCACCCAGTGTGCAATCACAATGACTGCAGATCAGGGGAAATAAGTGATATGCCTGAATGTCACCACTTTCACCTGCAACAATACACACTCCCATATGGGAGTGTAACAGTGGAGTTCTGCTATAACAGCAGTGGCTGTAAAAAAGTAAAATAGGAATAAAATAAATTAAACCCTAACTAGGCTGCTTTAGGCAGTACCACAGAAATATTTGCCCAAATGCTTTAGGCACTGGGCAGTACCTAAAGCATTAGGATGATTGGAGTTTGGGAGAGGGGAGGAGCTTCAATCTTCAGAAGTTTAAACATTAAGCATCCAGCTCCCGCACCTCAACCCCAAGGTAGCAGTGTTCTCAGATAGGACGAAGGCGAAAAGTGGATTTTTGTACTTCCCCAGATGGAACCAGAGAAATGGATTTAACGGAACACTGCAACCATGGGGATATAGTCAACAGAGTAGTTGGGCAAGTAGGAGTTAAGTATTCAAAGAAAAAAAGCTCTTTCCCTTGAAATCCCCTCACTGAAAGATACACCAGTTTATAAGTAACAAAATCCAAAGAATATGGCAAAGAACGAAGAGAAACACAATTTAAACAAACAAACATAACATTAGAAACAAGATAAGAGGGTAAAAGGAGTGTCCTGCTGATGAAATCAGAGAACTGGATTTAATGCAAGTACAAAATTCCTATTTTCCCTTTCAACCATTCTGTGGGACACTGCAATCATGGGACTGTAACTAAGCTGCCCCTAAAGCAGGGTACACTCACACAGCTGTGTACAAAACTTTTCCTCCAAAGATAGCAATCCTTGGACGCAAAAATGTTAAAACAGTGTAACTGTAAAGGTATGTATGGCCAGGTGGCTACTCAAATCACAACTGCTCAGCCAAGATCTGGTAACAGAGAGATTGTGGCACCAGTTTACTTGAAGTGATGTAAGCCTGATGGTTAACTGCTTTTATCCACAAAGCAATTGTTTGCTTAGTCGCAGGCCAACCCTTGGGCAGATACTTGGACCTTTAAGAAACTTTAATTCAGGATGATCTGGATAGTTTTCTGAGACAAAGAAAAAAGTTGAGAGCCTCAAGAAGTATGGCACCCATGCTATTTATATGAGAGTACATAAGTCTTCCAAACCCTGTGCTAGTTTTTTACCGAGGCAGAATTTCTAGCCGTTAACCTGGTCTCAAATATTTTCTCTGAGAGTCCTTTAATTCACAGAATTCAGCCTCAGCAGCTATAATGTTAAAGTCAAATAAATATGTGTAGAAAGGGCACTTGAGAGACAGGCTCATCCTTTAGTGAAAGTTACCATAGTGGTCCGTTCTCCATCTAATGTATGCCGGGTACCAAGCTCTTGTTGGTCAACCTGGAGCCACTAAGATCACTGGAGTTACTCCTCTTTTGGCATTTTTGAAGATAAAAGGAAGCATAGCTATTGGACGAAAGATATATATCACACTAAAATCTCATAGTAGTGTCAAGGTGTCCACCAAGTAAGCCTGAGGACCCTAAAACAAAATCTTTCTACTTATGGTTCTGCTGCGAGACCATCATTTCGACCTCCGGCTGACCCCACATTTCCATGATCTAATAGAACACCTCTAGGTGGAGAGATCTTTTACTTGGGAGAATGGGAGGTGGATTTCCTCATCAGAAACACCAATATTCCACTGCCCAGCATGTAAAATGACAATATTGCTGGAACATAATGTTCCACCCATGCCAAGATCCTGGTCTACTTCTTCACTGCTAAGGGACTTCTGGTACTCTCCTGATGATTGATATATTCCACTTCCATGGTGTTATTGAATGTGAATCGTCTTGCGTATTAGGAAGTGTTGAGCCCAGAGTGTTTTTCAAAACTATTAGCTCTAGAACACCGATTTTGAGCTCTGACACCTTGGTGGACTAGAGACACTGAGGTTGCAGATGTAATGTCATTGCCCCAAAACCTGGAAAGCTGGCATTAGTTATTACAAGGGTCTAGTCCCAGATGCAAAAGGGTCTGTCCCTGTTCAGGTGGGCTGTCAAGAGCCACCAGAAAAGGAACAGACTAGTTTCAGGGGATTATCTGATGATTTGAGCGGCTAGGCGCAAACTGGAATTGGACCACTTTCTCAAAATGTCATTCTGAAATGTCTGGGAATGGAAGTGTGCATGTTATACAGCTTCGACTGTTGACACCACCTTTCTCAACAATTTCATGCACAGGTTTACAGATGCTCTCCTGCAAGCCAGGACCGACCTCACTAGTTTCTGGATAGGTAAAATCTTCTTCAGTGTTAGCAAAACTCTAGGCAAACAACCATCAAATAGAAGGCCCAAGAACACCATGCAATGAGCCAGGGTCAAGTTGGATTCTTCTTCATTTATGATCCAGTTGTGGGATTCTAATAACTGGTATTTAGGGATTTCAGGTTCAGGATGGGCTGGAAAGTCCTGTATGTTTTATGAACCATGAAAAAATAGGAGTATTTCTAAAATTAGAATGATCATTCCTGATGTCAAAAGAGACAGAATGTTCTCCTTAACAGCCAGACTCGTGGACCTTTCCGCATAAAAAAAAAAAAAAAAGCTGAAAAAATTGATTAGGTGGAGGAACTAAGAGGTCTATAATATAGCCACTCTCTACAATGGAGTACTGCATATGTCCCATTAATGCAGAACGCAAGCTCCTATTACAGACAAGCCATCTGACAAACCCTCTTTCTATCCAGTCTTAAGAACTGGGCATTTGGAGGCTCATGACTGCTTTTACCCCTCTCAAGGGGCAAAGGACTGATCCCTTGAGATGAAAGGCTTTTTTTTTTTTTTTTGTAGAGGAGTTACCGCTCTGAAAATGAAAGGACAGATAAAATGGACCTGGGAGCATTAGAATGAAAATGCTCTTGCCTCCCATAGACTGGAATCCTTACAATGTGATGGCCAGGCTCTTTATCAAAGTCCTCTTGGATTCCACATTTGCTTCCCAAGATCCGAGTGTAAGAACCTGTTTAGCGGCAACTACCAATGCAGAAATTTTTGAATCCACAAGGGCTGCATCAAGACAAGCCTCACTTTGGTACCCAGATGGTTCTCTTCTCAGTAGCCTTGCTGTCTCATGTTGAAGCCAGGGCAAGTCTCAGGCCCGAATAATTCAAATATATAGATCATAATCATCATTTATTTATATAGCGCCAACATATTCCGTAGCGCTTTACAATTGGGGACAAACATAATAAACAAACTGGGTAAAACAGACAAAGAGGTGAGAAGGCCCTGCTCGTAAGCTTACAATCTATGGGACAGACAGCACAACTGTGGGACCTCACACAAATACACAAGAAGCAAAAGAGGAGTAGCATTCCATTGGGCTGTTGCCACTTCACACTGCCTGTGAAGAGTCTGCAAGACGCTAGTGGGCTTTACTCAGTAAGGTAAAGCCCACAAGGAGGAAATGCCTCTAGCTGGCGAATGCAGACTCCCCAGGTCCAGCACTGCTATGGCTGCTGTAGTCATACACCTTCCCATTGCCAAGCTGTCTCTAGTGGCAAATCTCCCTGCCCCAGTCCCTGCACAGTCTCCCTGGAACGTCACTGCCCCTGATCTGTTCCATACTATGCCAACCGTAACCAGGGGTGACTGGGTAGAAGGGTAGGTGAGGAGCCACTTAGCTAAGGTGCGTGGCCCTGAATACGATAATACAAGCCCTCATCAGATCCCGGTCTCAATGCAGAGGAGTAGAGACTGAGGCTCGGTGTCTTAAAAATTTCAACCAGTTGTTAGAACAAATATTTCAAGTCTCAACCAAAATATGTTGTCTATATTACATCAATGAGCTTTTAGAGTCTAAGCTCTATAGTACAGCTTTATTCAGTCTTACAAATGCAGTCATACATTTTATACAACTGAGACGTAATCTACTTCCAGTAGGAACCTCCTCAGATGGGATTTGTTTGATACCAGAGACTCTACAGTATTAGACCACATTTTTTAACTTATTTTTTATGCTATAGGGTTGTAATACCTATTCTCTCTTTCAGCAGTGTTAAACTGGTTGTACAAGGTGCTAGTGCTATTTCGTGCTCCCAGTTTCCCAGCACCAGTAGGAGTACTTGTCGTGCTCGAACCACTCTCCAAGCTCAGATTTAGTGTTGATCCAACACCACTTTCCTGCAGATAAATGCCCAATGAATGCCGCTGAGAGGGTACACTTGATGACATCAGCAGAGCACTGGACTTCTGTATGCAAGACAAAATGAAACTCAGTTACATCATATCAATATACACACGGCAAGCAAAGTATAAAAATGCATCCTGTATACCACATGCAAAAAATAAAGAAAGAAATCACTAATATATTGCACAATATAGAGTGGGGGGGGCCGATACATAAGACACCCCATTCAAATACTTAGAATTGAGAGGGGGACCTGTTAAGAGTATCTCACCCGGCTCTCATGTCGGATCTCTGTTCTGTGCGCAGCTTTGACCTTATCCCATGTTTCTTTCCAGCGCTCAGGAACAGGTCGCAATTCCATCTCCAGATTCTGTAATTCCTGTGAAAAACGGACATTTTAAACAAATTACTGACAACAGTTATAATAATGTATACTATTTAGAGTATGTGGAGACATTGTGCAGTACTTAGGAGTTTTCCACCTTTTGTTGACTAATTTACCTTTAACAGATATGCATGCCTTCCTTCAACTTTGACTAATTACATTTATTTAATCTATCCTTCTTAATTCTGTATTTTTCAACCATGTCCTCATATTTAGCGCAATTATTCTTTGCGATTACACATATTACTTCCAAAAAAATTATAATAAAGTCCTGCAAAATGAGTGTTGGAAAACACAATTAGCCAAGGGCAAGGTAACAATTGCTTAAATGAAGTAAAAAGTACTCTTAAGATTTAGTATTGGGTGGGTTTCACTGTGCAAAATTAAAATCTAGTTTTATTCCCTTCTCCCTAAACGTGGACGATTGAGAAGAGTATTAACAAACAAAGAACCAGTCAAAGAACACAACAGGGATACCTACAAACTACCAGAACCATCAACTACACTTAGCAAACAAATGTGTGTGGGACATTTAATTTTATGTATCCATATGCTCAGAAGATACATTACTATCTTGTTTTTTCGGTGTTCTGCTTCCTTACATCTTTAACGAGATCACTGATCTACTGATGTGACGAACCCATAGGTTCTGAGTCTGAAAAGTATTAATACCCTGCAGGGATAACCACGGCACCTTGTTTGGGAACATACATATGTATATGTGACTTTGGTCATTCACTGTCAGACTTAAATCAAGGAGGACTTTTTATCAAGAGACACATCATTTACTCATACATTTTGACTATATCACTCATTTATCTTGCCATATAGCCTTTTCATGTCCATTTATTTACTTCCAATTCATTTCCTCTGTTACTACACTACTTAAGTGATAGTAGTACTTTATTATATCTATACTTCCCTGTTCTACATTAGTTAAGAGCTTGGATACCTCTTAAATCAAGCAGCTCTCACCTTAGTATACCCACCCAGCCAAAATAGTCTTGAGCACAGATCACCCCTCTTTCACCTTTCCTATTCACATACACCTGGAATGCCCTATCATCATCCAAAAAACTAAGCAATCACTCTTCTTTTGTAGACTGATTCTGACTCACAGCCAGAATCATATTGTCCTGACTTAAGTCGAATTTTGAAACCAGTTTACTCTATAAAGACAGGTTCATAAAAAGCTCTATCGTCCTGAACAACAAGATAAGGAGATCTGCAAGTCAGTGCTTCACGCTCCGATATCTTCTGGGCCATAGAAAAAGCCAGGAGAAACTGTTTGCAGATATGATGTTTCTTACTTGGAAGAGTCAGGTGACTCAAAGGGAGGGTGTTGCAAAGCCTTCAACGCCAAATTCAGGTCAGAAAGCACAAGTGAAGGACTATGTGGCTGTTACAAATGCATCACACCCGGTACAAATTGTCTGTACCTCAGGAATAACGGCCAACTTCTTGTGGAAAAAGACTCCCAACACCACTTGAATGTAACTGTATGTACTCTGTAAGATGTGCCAATCTCTTTATATTGTACAAGGCTACCCTGTCCACCCCTCCTCAGTCTATGGAACCATACAAACAAGCATGGGATCAGGATTGTGGTATATCCTTGCAAAAGGAGGGATGGTAGCTCATTCGCCAAAAGGCAGCAAAATCATCAATTAACACGTCTGTCAAAGGAAACACTTATGAAATTCTATATCCAATGGTTTATGGTTCCCAGCAAACTGCAAGCCATATAACCTCAGGCATCCAATCTATGCTGGAGAAACTGCGGGCAAAATGGAACCTTCTTACATATATGGTGGGACTGTGTAATAATATTCTGCTTTTGGGATGACATTAAAACTTTACCACCCAGGGCACTCCAGCTCTAGCATTAGAATTGGTCCTTTATCAGACATAGTATAAAGGCACAGTGCAAGCCAACAGACAGTTTCAGAACCTGACCTAGAATATGCAAAATTCTGGTGTAGACCCCAAAAAATAAATTCCTCAGAAATAGAATAAAGTCAACAGAGAATAGAGGGACCGAACCTGTAACAATCTCACATAAACAATACAGGGATTTTATAGAATAGAATAATCTCTGAATCTGCTGTCCAGACAGCAGCAGGAGCCCTTGACAAGAGTCCCAGAGGACTTCAAGCCAGGAGCAGGAGAGTCACTCTTTACTAGTAAACCGCCCAGACACTGTAGCATGCAGCTGCATAGTTGTAGATCTTTCTGGGACTGATCTTCTGGCTAGCTTTGTCCTACAGGGAGGAGAAGAAACCACTAGGGGGGTAATAAACATTTTGCCTCAAAGATATAGATTTTTTTCAGTTGCTACAAAAACTGAAACTATTAAGACCACACAGGTGTATAGACTGACACAGTTAGAGGAATGGCATTTCTATTATAAATGTTATAAGGGTTCCAAATATGCAATACAGGATAATTCAGAGAACGAAAATAAAAAAAAGATTTAGTGCTTTTGAATGATTTAAAAGACACAAATTACCACTATACTAAGTTACTAATCTTAAGAATAAAATATTCTGAGGTGACCGCCAGCCTTTTTCTTAGCACTTCTTTTTCCAGTTTCTGACCTCCAATAAGCAAGTGATGGCATCTGGCTGGAGTCGTCTTGGTGCATGATAGGATGGCCAAATGATCTTGCGCTTGGTTTGGGGGGCAGAACTGTCATTTTTCTCAGGTTCTTCATGCCGGGATCCCTGAAGCAGCTCCCAGTCATAAGAAGGGCCCTCACTCAGAGCTTCATGAGTGTAATAATCCCATACACGAAGACCCCACACAGAGCTGTATGGACGCAGAACCTGTAGAAACACAACACTCAAACATGATTTTGAAGAGTAAGCAGCCTTGCACGTTATACGAACAGATCCCCTCCTAATATAATGCATATGTTTACTGTATTTTCAAGTAACACAAATTGTGCTTACCTCTCCATCCTCAGGGCAGAACATGTAGTTGTAAAATACAGGATTCTTCTTGTGTAGTCGCTCAATATACTCCCACACCGAACGGCAGACTTGAGGACTACGCCGATCACCCTTCTCTTCATAGAGAACCCCTGAGATAAAGAAATGGTACCTATATTCATACTAACATAAAATACAGCTACACGGGGCAATTTTAAAAGGGAACCATTTGCTCTAGGACTACCAGGACATATGAACCACCATTGAAGCCCTAGTAAGAGAGCATAGAGAGCTACCATTTGTACATTTTGGTGCCAAAAGCCCACTACTTCAAAGAGAAAGATCTCCTCTTTAAAAAATTAGCTGCTTGGACAATGTGATCATAAGATCTCCTAGGTCAATTAATACAAATAGAGTATAAGTAAACAAAAGAAAATCCCTTTAATCTAATATTCAGAATACAAACCCTTACATAGCCATAGCATTAGTCAAAGTATACGTTCTACTTTTGGGATAAAGTTTTACACAAATTAGATACACAGAATTCTATAAGAACACTTTTAGATATTAAGGTCATTACATTTATTTGAAAATAACGTTCTCAGCACTAAATTACCTTTCTCAATCCTCTCACAGTCTGAGTCCAACAAGAAAGTGCGGAACCGGTTTGACACATAGTGATATGCCAGAAACTTCAGGTAATACTGACTGAATTCAAACTCAGAGGGGAACTGCAGATGGATCTGTAAAGTTAATGCAAAAAGTAAAGATTCACAATTTTTACTAACATTTTTCTATACTTAGACCAAATACCAGATTGAACCCAAGCTTTTCAAAAATTATTATAGTGCAGTGGATGGGACAGACGGGTGACTGATAGAACGGCGCAATTACATCAAAGTCTGCCTCTTCCCCCGAGTCCCAAGTGTTTACATTTCAACACCAGCAGTGCTAAAGACAAGTGGAAGTCCTTAGTATTTTTTATCAATATGGCGAGTCCCACTTGTCCTTAGCACTGAAGGTGTTATAGGTAATAAAATAAAAATAACATATACACATGGAACAGTAGAGGGCAATATGCCACACAAATCAGAAAAATATACAACTTTAGTTCTTAAAAAGCCAGTTGCATAGAAACACTGACCTGATGCACACAGTCCAGAAACTGCAGGAAAACAGGGGTAAAGCCATTACTTTGGCTAGCAGCTGTGTGCGCACCTCGATGACTAAATCTGTGGCCAAATGAAAGCCATTCTTTTTCAATGAGTAGTCGAAATCCCTCAATAGTTCGATAATATGGGTCAGATAGCAGCTGGACCAGACACACCACCTAAGGAGAGGCAGGTTACATTATACCTCAACTAAAACTTCAGAGACGAACCACCTGAAGGATGTGGCGATTGGAGGAATTTTTTACAGACATCAAAAGAACAATGAAGCTTGAATTATTATTTTGCACACAATACAATTAGGAAATGGAGAAAACCCCCCCAGAGCCAAATAGTTGACCAAAATAATTAGCATTATATGGATGCAAATAGGAAAAGATGTGAACATAATTGTTTAGGGAAAGAGACACATGGCCATGGGGTTCAAGCTTTCTTCCTCAAAAAACCCTAGTTGGCACAGAAGAAGGAAATCCCTCAACCAAAAAAAGCATAGTTTATTAAACATTAAGATGGGAAAACATGGACTTGGTTCCATATTGACAGACAATAGCCTGGACCAAAATACTGTATTGCGTTATCAATACCAGCAGCCCTGTATATTCTGTTTTGTAGGAAAATGTCCCATCCCGTTTTAAAATAGGTCTACAGTGTCTGCTAACACTAATTCTTGTTGGGGTACATTTCAAATGCTTATCTGCTCTTACAGTAAAAAACCCTAATTAAAGCCGATGATTACATCTCTATGGGGACCATTAACTGAAAATGTTGCCAGAGAACTTTAGATGTGGGCCATTAATATATTTCTACACTGATCAAATTTCCCTTTAATCTTCTACTCTCTAGTGTTAGTAGTGTCTTACATGAACAGTCTTTGTTCATAACATGATGAAAGTCAGTACCTGTGTAGTGAGATCCCATCCATCCTCTAGACCAACCAGGACCGAAGAACCACTGTCTAGTAATTCTACAACCAGCACAGACACTTGAAGGAGCTTGTGTAGCTGGGAAAAACGAGAAAAATTAATGAGACTTTGAAAGATTGATGCGTCAAGTTGGTAAAAAAAAAAAAAAAAAAAAAAAAAAAAAGTAGGACACATGTTGCTAAATGGATTTATCTCAGTGCAACAAATATAGAAAGAAAATGTAAGCACAGGAAAAACCCTCCAAAAAAACAATTAGTTGTGAAGTGTGTGCATCAGACAGACCTGTAAAAACCACTCCGAGTCTTCCAGTGTGCGCAGGTATGACAGGCTGGGGTCTGAGGAGGGTGCACTTGGCACACAGGCCTTCATCAGTTTCTTGAAACTAGCCTTAACTTGCCTGACATCAAAGAGCTCAATAGGGACCAGCTCCCACTGCTGTAGTGGGTCCTGCTTCACTCCCTGGGCGAAGGAAAAATAAAGTGATAGAGCAACAGCACGGGTAACACATTTATAAATGTACTGAATGCTCCAGATACACATCTACTCCATATATTTGTAAAAAAAAATAAAAAAATGCAGGTTTGCTAAGCGAGTCATATACATATATATTTCTTATGAAAGATTGTCTAGGGACTATATACACACACGTGGAAATCCAACATACAGGGCTTAATTTAAACTTTGGAATCATTTTTGGATTTTCGCAAAACCATGTTGCGCTGCAAGGGAGGGGATTTAAAACATGGAAACAGATTAAGAGTTGGGAAGTGGACGCTTTATAACTAAATTGCAGTATAAAAGGAAGCTATCCAGTAATTGTGAGTTGCATGTAAAAGCAGGTATTCCTGGCATCGCTGTGTACTTTGTCCAGGTGTAAATTTGCACCCTTTAGCTGGTTTTGCTTCTGACTCTAAATGAAGTTCACAAGGCACAACAAACACAAAAACAAATTCAGGTCAATCCACAGGAATGCTTTATAAGACTCACTTTAAGCTGTGACTTGTCACCTATGATGTACAGTGCAGCTCTGCGGGGGGTTAATACACTCTCCAAGGGTCCTCCATTTTGATGAGGGGACAGAAGCTCTCTCGCAGCCAGTCTAGTTCCTACATCTGAGTTCATACCATAGGAACTAAGTCTCCCGCTGCCACGCATGCTTCCCCATTTACCTACATGAGCATAACAAGCTGATTAAGTAGACAAATATTGAAATGTCCAGTACACTACTTGCTCTGCAAAATCATTCATATTAGTAGAGCCCTCCTGTAAGTACAGTAAACTCAACATGAACAAAAGGAAAGGGTAAGGAGGGGAAAATATGCAGAAGTTAAATGTAAGTAGGCAGCTTAAGCTTTATTAATCTGAAACCTTAAGGGATGAATTATGGTTATTGTTATTAGGCAGCAATGCTACAGGGACGGGCAAGGAAAGAGGCAACTTTATTAGAGTTTGCCTGGCTAACAATTCGGTGCATACAGCAGGACATGTGTACTGACCTTGCTCAGCATAGCCTCGTCTCACTGCGGGGTGCTTAGTACCCCGAACTGAATGACCTGGTTCAAGAAGAGAGGGGGCAACTGGGTCAAGGAGAAAAGTACCATATTTTCTGTGGCCCAAAGTGTTTGATGGGACAACATTGGGGGTGGGGTGGATACAGTGGAATACAACAATTATTAGCACACAACACTAAGCTCCAATCTTCAATTTGAAGTAGAAAATACTGTCTGAGCTTACTGCTTTTGGTTTAGTGAAAGGGAGGGTGGTTGTGTTTGAGATGATATGCATCATCATATGAAACATAAAAGGAATGAGTGACCTAAAGAAAATTATGAGGGGAGGTGAAATATACACAAACTCATTATCGGAAGAAAAAAACAGATTCTTAGGAAATGCATGAGGAATCAAAATTGGAGTCATATGGGTGAAGAATGCAATTATAAAACTGCAGCAGTATTGGAACAAATAGATCTGAGAAGGAGGTCTTAAATCTGTTAGATGAACAATCATACACTGCTAATGCCAACTGCATTCAGTCTACAGCATAACAACTCTAATCAACATATTACACAACTCACAAAACACAGTTGTTGTCATGGGTTAGTCCCAAAACTTATGTACATCCATGACTATACACTCAGATAAGTAGTGAGCATACCTCCTCGAATGTCCTCCTTCCCTCCCATCACCTGCTTCATCAATGAACCCAGCTTGGGTTGACGTTTGTCTGGAGAATCTGCAGCAGAAATACTAGCTTATACACCTTGAATATCTTTCATCAGGGATCTTCAACACTTATATATCTTGTATATAAAACGCCATCTATTCAAATACCTGAAACCACTTGGGAAATCCTAAACTTTAACCAAGCAAGATTAAAATGGCCCTGCCATGCAGATTTGAGAAATTTAACATCAATGGTACAACCTGAGTAAAGGCATAAATGCAATGTGGAATTACATATATAACTATGCCTTTCTTTGATACATCATACAACAACGCCTTTGGCATTACTGAAATTAGATGAAGAACCTTTGAAACGAATGTGAGGAAATCAGAAGCCTTAAGACATAACACCTGAAATACGGCCATGCTCTGATGTGAGCATGCTTCTGCCATATAGGAAGTTGTCACTTATTAATATTCATGAATATTAATATCTGGACATAAGATAGCCAACTTAATTCAGATATGTAAAAAACATAATTTAAAATAAAATACAAAGCTGTAAAGTTTAATATATGCTTAGCTACATGTTCTCTGTTCCAATATCTGTTTTAAGACTAACTACATCCAAAAGCAAAAAAATATAAGTGGACTTTTATTTTTCGGTTACACCCTTTTCCCTGAATCCACTGGACACACGCAGATCATGGGGTATAGAGGCTCCAATTAGGACACTGACACTTTAAATAAATAATGACATATACCCTCATTGCTTTTGCTCCTTCCTTCTCTATACTCCTGTCCTGTAGGCATCTCAATTATTGAACTAACCAAACAGCTAACAGAAGAACTAGAGAGAGTAAAAGGGTGGGTGCTTCCTGCTGGATCACTGTGTGTCAAGCTCAGGGGTCACAGTGCTTGGTGTGTGGAAGGGGAGGCCCTATCTATTTGGGCTAAACGTTGCACTAGACATTCACTTGAACAGTGCTTAGCTTATATGTTTAATTCCTTATATGCACCTTCTTGCAGACATGAATATTTGAAAGAACTGGAACTGTGCGCTAAACTTCTTTTGTACTTTTATTGTGTGGAAACCTAAATAAAAATATTTGATTCCAAAAAGTATGGGTGCTCAGTGTCTCCAATGGATTCGGAGAAAAGTTATTTACTGTAAGTACAGAAATCATGATATCTCATTTAAACAATTGAGGTAGATGAAGACCAAAGCTGTCCTTTCGGGTGGGTATCCTCACAAACATCCTTCAAGTAAAACTGACATTCTTACGAGACAAGATATAAAATTAAAAAAAAAAAAAGCTAAAAATTCCTGTAAATGTATGAACCGAATACCGACAGCCAAAACACTGTCACACCGCCCGCAAAGTGTTTGACAATCACATAAAATGTGCCTTCACCACGTAAAGGACAGATATTCCGCACACCATATTTTACGATCTAATAGTAATCTGCTCATGTTCTAGTCAACCTTCACTGGGTAGCCTAGCATGACATTTAAACAGGTGTAAAAACAACAACAAAAAAAACAACATTCCCCCACCACCCACCAAGGAATCAGATAAAGAGTTAACCACAAAAGACTACCCTATCAGGCATAATTGGGAAGGCAGAAAAAAAACTGGAAGACACAAAGTACACAATTAGGAAGTAAGTGAACCTGTTAAGACAGATGACACAAAGATCTGCCACTAACTACAAGGCAAACCCTCGTTAACCCACACACAAAAGGTACTTCCCAACCTGTTCCCAGGAGCTGCTCCCGTATGGCTTGTCTTTTTTGGTGGGCTTCTGTCAGGGTTTTTAAGCTCGCCAAGGAGCAGGTGCCATTGCCGTCTAGGGTGCACCCACGATGCCTAGCACTGTAAGCTGCTGCATGTCTTATACTGCCCCCACCTGACCACCGCTCCACTACGGGCTTGACAACGACTGTACTCCATGCAAGCCCTAGGACAGAGGCTGACTGCGGATAAAAACTATACTTACATTAAAGCCTTTTCTTTTAGTCCATTGGAGAATAGTGTAAGATCCATGTGTGCGGCCACTTTAAATCTCTAACCGATGTCTGTAGCTCTTCCACATCTCTTGTAAGGACCTCAGTTTATGTTTAACCAAGCCTCACAGAAATAAGAGAGAGAGATAGAGAGCGAACAGAAAATAAGGAAAAAAAAACAACCTCCTGAACAAAGACAAGACACAACATGTCGCACAAAAAGACAACCCAGAGCTTAAATGGTTGGTGCCCAGTATCTCCCGATGGATTAAGAAAAAAGACTGAACATAAAAGTAAGTCTGCCTTCCAAGTCTCCACCCCTGAGATGAAGACTGGCATGAGAGCCTGGACATTTTGTTTGGCCCACTGAAATATTCTGTTTGTTTCTCACACTCCAGTTCCAGATTGAGAACAGGTGACCGCTGCAGAGATTTTCTCTCTGCAGCCACCAAAGGATACACTGGATAACCTTTGGGGAGAGACGCATCACGATTGGAAAGACACAGACGAGATCTGTTCCACTTCCAATGGAATCTCCCTCGCAGGAAATAAGAGTAAACTGGATAGCCTCGAAAGTCAAAACCATCAGGCCCAGAACCTTCTTGCAGAAGTGAACTGAAGTCTGTATGACAGAAATCCTTACCATTTAATGCAAGGCCTGAAAGTTGTCAGGCAACAGGAACACGCCCGGGTTCTGGGTATCAAAAAGAGGATTATATACTCACGTTAAATCCATTTCTCCGAGTCCATCTGGGGGACACTGCTTACCATGGGGTTGTATGAGGGAACTTTGAGTAGGCGCTCAAATAGTTAACTTTCCTGCTGACAGGCTATACCCCCTCTACAACCCTGTGTGAACTTAAGTGTGTAAAACAAAACCCCAAAGGAAGGGAACCACAACACCAAAATAACAGCCACAGAAGAGCAGAAGGGAGGGAACCTAGCGTCCCCAAGATGGACTCAGAGAAATGGATTTAACGAGAGTATAAAATCCTCTATTCTCTTACCTCCACCTGGGGGACCCTGCTTACCATGGGGTCGTACCAAAGCAGCCCCCTAAGGGAAGGACCACTCTGACAGTCCGGTCCGTAACTGTGCGGCTGAAAATGGTGTCCGGGGATGCAAACACATTATATTGATAAAACCTAGTGAAGATAGGACAGAGGATTAGGGGGCCGCCCAGCAGAGCTGATCCGTTGAGAACCCATTATGTGCAGCCCAATAAGCACCCACAGAGCGGGTGAAATGGGCGGCAATACGAACTAGGCACAGGCCAATCGGAACAGACGTAGGTCTGCTTGATTGTGGACGTAATCAACCAATGGTTAGTTCGGAGTCTGCCGCAAGGAAAATGGATTTGAAAAAACCCTCCACCCTGCAGTCAGTGGCATCAAGGAGTACCCACAGCACCCAGCACTAGGAGAGTATTATGGTGGGCCAACCTGCCCACTGGCATATCCACCTTTGGAACCTGTATCTAGCGGGCCATTTCTAATGCCTGCAGGGGATAAAGGATTGGAAATCTGCGTGGAACAACAAACTTACGATCTGGCTGCTTCCAAGTTGACTCAGCTATCTCTGTAAGTTCCACTGATGCCGTAAAACAGACAACATGACATTTCCTGCACTTAAAGAGACCCAGGTCCGATCAAAGTTCCTCTAGATCCAATGTCTGGCGAACTACCAGTACCAGATTATCAATGCCCCGACTCCCTGAGGGTTCAGCCATATCACCCACCAGGGGGAAATCCGAATCCTCAGGAAGCTCAACTTCTCCACCAAAGACTCTTCTGAATCAGAAAGTGGGAGGAGAGGATGAGTAGACCTATGGCACTTGCAGCGTTGTGCTTTGGTTCTGGGAGTGTCCAGAAACCGATTTAACCGGTCCAGGCCTTTAATCAAGCTCGTGGACCATGCAAGATCTCCCTGAGAGGGGCCTCTGAAAGAGGAGGTGGATGCCTGACCACAAAGGCTCAGGTTTCACATCCTGCCCTGCTGCTGGTGCCAATGGTGCAGCAAACAGGGCTAAAGGGGCAGGAGCACCTCAGCAAATGCTGGGATCTCCGCCGGACGGGCAAGCATCTGAGCCAGTGCCGACACCGACTGCACCAGTGTGACCACCCACACCAGTTCCTCCAACTGCTGTAGAGCAGAACCCTGGGCTTGTTCCTGGGCCCCAGCATCACAGTCCGTACAAACTGCCCCTGGGTCCAACTGTCCACTAGGAAGCTTTACTTTACATTTGGAGCAGGTGTAATATTTAGTCCGGGGTGTCTTACCATTATCTCACATTGTTATATAACAAGGTAATACTTTTCCCCTATTATAAGCCTCCTGAAGCAGAAGGTAACAGCTCAAATAGAAAATAAACTTTTTTTTTTTAAAGAAAAGAAAAAGAACTTTCTTAGAGAATACTGTTTTGTCTATGACATGCACCACATTACCACCCAACCATATAAATATGTATATACCCTCACGCACACCTAGGTTGCAGCCTATACTCCTATAGCAAACCTAGGTACAGAAATTGTGATTTATGTGGCACAATGTTTGCTAAAAACAACAGCATACATATAGTCACTATAATACTGAGTACAGTGTGAAGAAAATTATATAAAAAAGGTTCTTAGCCTTGCTGTTGGCCAAGAACCAGTTCAAACGATTGGAGAGGGGAGGAGCCTGTCTCTGAATTACAGCCTTTTCTCCAGTTCCCTGACTGTAGATGGGAGCCGCCCTTGTATTTCATGGGTTGGAACATACCATCTTGTTGCACCCAACAGGGAGTTCCTTTTCAATCACTCCCTCCCCTCTCAGGCACACAGGCCAAATGCAGGCTTTTATTAGCATAACCCCGCTGGTCTCTTATCAATAGCTATAGGTTTTCCAAAAGCAGCTGCTCCGTTTTTGGTCTGAGCTAAAATGTAGCAGGGAATTGGTATATTCCAAAATGGTGCCCGGCACACAGACGCGGCGCTCACTGCCAGAAGGCCCAGGGTAACCGCAGTCTCCTTACTTTGTGCTGTTACCAGAAACATCCCTGCAGAAGCCTCCTCTTGTCCATGGTTGCTGCGCTCCGGTATATCAAGCTGAAAAACCTACATAAGCTGTGTGTGTGCTGCCTATAGCACATACACCTTCTAAAAGAGGATTTATGTACTTACGTTAAATCCGTTTCTTTGATTCTGTCTGGGGGACACTGCTTACCATGGGTTGTGGAGGGAGCTTGGGGAGATGGCACCTAACTAGTTAACTTTTAGTGCTGCCGACAGACCACTGTCCTCTACAATCCCCCTGCCTCTTCCTCTTCCTGTCAGTTAATTAAAAAGCCCAAGGAGAAAAAAGGGCAGTCAAACAAGAGCACACAGAAGAAAAGCAGAAGGGAGGGATCGCAGTGTCCCCCAGACGGAATCAGAGAAACGGATTTAACGTAAGTACATAAATCCTCTTTTCTCTTTCATCCAGTCTGGGGGACACTGCTTACCATGGGGACGTTCTAAAGCAGCCCCCTAAGGGTGGGACTACTCTGAAAATCCTGCTCGCAAAGCATTACGAGCGAAACTTGCATTCGCGGATGCAAATACATTAAACTGGTAAAATTTTGTAAAGGTGTAGACAGAGGACCAGGTCTCTCTGGCACTGGACGGTTAGCCTTATGTAAGCTTGCCTAATAGTAGCCGTAATCCATCTTGCAATGGACTGTTTTGAGGCTGGCCAGCCTCTCTTATTAGCATCATAAAGAACAAACAGAGAATCAGTACGTCTAATCTGAGATGTTCTTTTGACATAAATGCGGAGAGCCCTAACCACATCTAACTTTTACATAGACTGTTGATCCGAATGGGAAGTAGATGAGAAGACCGGAACTACAATTTCTTGGTGCAGATGGAAAACCGAAACTACTTTAGGAACGAAAGAAGGGAGGGCTCTTAACACCGCTCTGTCCTCGTGGAAAACCAGATATGGTTCCCGACAAGACAGAGCTCCTAATTCTGAAAGCCTACGTGCAGATGCAATAGCCAAAAGAAAGAGGACCTTCCAGGTCAACCATTTCAAATCTGCCACAAGTAAAGGTTCAAAGGGAGGCCCTTTAAGCATATCCAGCACCAGATTGAGATCCCACGGTGCTGTAGACGGAACATAGGGAGGCTGAATATGCAAGACTCCCTGGAGGAAAGTCCTAATATCTGGCAAATCCGCTAATTTCAGGTGAAAAAAGACTGAAAGTGCCGATACCTGAACTTTTAGGGAACCTAAACGAAGCCCTGAAAAGCCAATAAACGAGGGAGACAAAAGAGGACGTGTGACATGTCCTATTTTCACACCATCTGATATAGGTTTTCCAAATATGGTGATAGATGCGAGCGGAAACTGGCTTTCTGGCTCGCATCATAGTGTTCACCACACTGGAGGAAACAACCTCTAGCCCTCCAGAGGCTGGCTTCAACAGCCATGCCGTTAACTGATCTGAGGTAATTCTGGTAACGGAAGGGACCCTGCAGGATGTCGACTCGAGATGAAAGACGAAACCCCGGTCCTTCTGCCATAGAGAGTATGTCCGCGTACCAGACTCGGCGCGGCCATAAGGGAGCTATCAGAATTACTGGCAGACCTCCTTGTTTAACTCGTCTGAGCACACGAGGAAGCATGGGAATCAGAGGGAACAGGTATCCCAACCTGAAGTCCCATGACATCGTCATTACGTCCACTGCCACCGCTAAGGGGTCCCTTGCCCTTGCGCGAATGTGTGAACCTTTCTGTTGTGTCTGGAGGCCATGAGATCTATATCCGGAAGAACCCACCTCTGAGCCAGAGACTGGAACACTTCTGGATGGAGTGACCACTCTCCTGGCATCATCTGATTTCGACTTAAGTAGTCGGCCTTCCAATTTCTAATTCCTGGAATGAATACTGCCGATATTGCTGGAACATATAGTTCTGCCCAAATCAAGATTTGAGTTGCAATCTTCATTGCAGCTACACTCCTGGTTCCTCCCTGTCTGTTGACATATGCCACAGCCATGGCATTGTTTGACTGACGGGGTGGTCCTGGAGGAGGGACTGGGCCCCCCGAAGGGCTAAAAGAATAGCCTTCAATTCCAGCACGTTTATTGAAGGGTCGACTCCTGAACCGACCAAAAGCCCTGGGGCCGGAGATGTAGGATCACCGCCCCCAACCTTTCAGGCTGGCGTCTGTCGTGGCTATGATCCATGACCATGGAGCGAAGGACCTGCCCACCGTCATGTGATCCCGAATCAGCCACCACTGGAGTGATTGTCTCGTCCTCGGGGTTAGAGAGATCCTCTGGAGATCTAAGCGAAGGTGGGATCCTGACCATTTTGTCAACAGATCCCACTGGAAACAACGAGAATGGGCTAGACCAAAGTGGATGGTCTCGAAGGAGGCCACCATCTTTCCCAGCAGCCGCATGCACAAGTGCATTGAGGGGCTGGGGGAAGACAAGACCTGAGTTGTTATGCTCTGAATTGAAGCCACCTTCTCGACAGGCAGGAAAACCTTTTGCTGGCTGGTGTCCATGATGAGGCCTAGGAAAACCATGCGTTGACACGGAACCATCTGGGATTTCCTTAAATTGATCAGCCATCCGTGGCCCTCGAGGACCACCAAGGTGAGGGACAAGTGATGACGTAAGCAATCTACTGAGGAGGATTTGATGAGCAGATCGTCCAAATAAGGCACGACCTGAACTCCCTGAAGGTGAAGACATGCTGCCATAACTGACATGACCTTCGTGAAAACCTTCGGCGCTGTTGAGAGGCCGAAGGGAAGGGCCCGAAACTGATGGTGGAAGGATCCCACCGAGAATCTTAGAAGAGACTGATGGTGAATCCATATGGGAATATGGAGGTATGCGTCCTTTATGTCTATGGATGCCATATACTGATCCTTCTCTAAGCCGTTTATCACCGGCCTCAGGGATTCCATACAAAATTTGTCCACCTTTAAGTGCACATTGAGGCCCTTTAAATTTAGGATGGGGCGAAAGGAGCCGTGCGGCTTCTTGACCAGAAACAGGTTTGAATAAAACCCCTGCCCTTTCTGGTAATCTGGAACCCTGCAGATAACTTTTTGAAAAAGAAGAGAGGCGACCCAGTCCTGTATAGCCTGCCTTCTTGGTGGATCTCGGGGTAGCGGAGTTTGGAAGAAACGATGTGGAGCGGGGCCCAACAGGTCTATCCTGTACCCCTCTGATATAATACCCCGAATCCAAGAATCTTGGGAGGACGCTGCCCACTGTTCCTGAAACAAAGACAGATGTCCCCCCACTGGCGCCCCCTGCAAAACAGAGGGGTCGTCATGACGCAGGCTTCTCCTGGGACATAGAGGCCTAGCTGCAAACGAGGATCTCCCCCTGGCAGAGGTGCCTCGAGAATTGGGCTGTCTGTCTGTCTCTAAAGGACTGTCCTTTAGGAAAGGAGGTCCCCCGAAAAGGCTGACAAAAAAAGAGCTGACCCGAGGGTTCCGGCTCCTGCTAGGGAATACTGGCAAGGAAGTGCTTTTGCCCCAGGTTGCCTGAGAGATCAGGGTATCCAATTCCGGGCCGAACAAACCTGCCGCTGAAAAAGGAATGGTTTCCACTGACTTTTTTGATTCCGCATCTCCTTCCCATGATTTCAGCCATAACTTCTTCTTGCTGAGATAGATGCAGCCTAATTAGAGGAGGATACAGCCGCTGTATACTGGGCCGCCTTATACAGGTACCCCGATGCCTCCTTCAAATGCAAAGCCAGGGGAAGTAAATCAGAGTCCTGTAATGCCTCTGCCAGCTGGTCTGCCCATGCTTCCATGGCTCTAGCAACCCAAGCTGACGCAAATGTGGGCCTAGAGGAAGAACCCGCAGCCGCAAATATAGATTTTAGCTGGGATTCCACTCTGCGGTGATTGACATCCTGTAGGGATGCAGAACCTGGGGCTGGGAGTAAAGCGTGCTTGGCCAATCGGGCTATAGGAATATCCACTTTTGGAATGCTCTCCCAGCGAACCACATCCTCTTCCTGCAATGGATACAGGGAAGAGAACCTTTGGAAACAGAGAACCATTTCTCCGGCTGTTTCCAGGCTCCTTCTGCGATATCTCTAAGTTCTACCTACAGAAGGGGTAAAACGGCTAGCCCTTCTTTTGGCTTTCTTAAAAAGATTTCTGTCTCTGGGAGTCGGATCTTCCGGTTCTGGGAGATCCAACGCTTGTCTTACTGTTAAAACCAAAATCGTTAATAAATTGGCTTTTAGAGCTTACTTCCTGTCCCAACGGTAGAACCTGGTCAGTATCAGAATTAATATCCCGCTCTTCCTCTGAAAACTCCTCAGAGTCTGAAAGGACCATAAGGGTATTATCAGATCTAGGCCGCTTCCTTCTAGCAGGCGGACTATTTGGGGATTCGAGTAACTGTTTCAGTTTATCCAAACCCTTTATAAAAGCTGCGGACCATGGCGGCTCTGTGGGAACAGGGGCTTGGTCCGTCTGTAATGAGGAAGGTCCTGGTATAGACGTTCCACTGGAACCAGAGGAAGCAGGGAGGCCCAATGGTGTATTTGGATTATTAGACACCGAAGTTGCCCCACTAGACCATAATTGATTGGATTGAGAAACAATCTGTGCTAAGGAGGAAACCGACTGTCAGGGAGGCCACCCAGGCCGGTTCCTCCGATGGAGGGGCTGAGACCTGTTGGGTTTGCGCAGGGGGGACCCCTGCTTCAAAAACAGAGCGCCAACGGGTCCTTCTGCCCACAAGTTAATTTTACGTGACACTTAGAACACGTAAAAAAAATATTGATTTAGGGCCCTTTCCCTTATCTTGCATTTCTGAATAAAGGAAGGCACACCAAACACACAGACTTAAATTGAAAAATTTTAGCTGAGTAGAGAGATATAATATGTATAGAGGAAAGTGTAACTAAAAGAATCAACTAATCTAGATAAAAAGTTGTACTTGTAATATTTTAAACACAAAATAATATTTAAGCAGGTAGGAGAACTATAATATAACTCCTACTAGCTCTCTTGTACACAGCAATACAGCATATGTGTTTAAATAAATCAGATACTTCGCCATAGGCCAAACAGGGGAGAAGTCCAACAGCAGTATCCTGGTGCCTGCTCCCTCAGATCTGTTCTCTGTTCCCGGGCTTCTCCTTGGCGCCAGAAGACTGGGACAGACCATCTCTCTCTCAGGAAGGAGGGGGAGCTCTATGTGTTAACTCCCCCCCTTCAGTAGTGCTGCTTCTGCAGCGATTAAAAAATAAAAATAAATTTTCTGTAGCAGAGTAATGGAGACCTCCAGAGGAGATAATACCTGATGCTCCCTCCTATGCATGAGGGGGGATCCAGGTATAGCCCCCTTCTTCCTAGGATCTCCTTCCCGAAATCCAAAATGGCCGCCGTCAACTGACATATCCGATAACCGGCACTCTATGCCTGCAATGGCAGCGCCGGTTATCGGGGAGGCTCAGGAGTGACAGCGGTCTATGAGACCGCTTGTCACTCTCAATTTTAGACATCCTTTCCTCCATCTCCTTTCCTGTCCCTGTCAGTGAGAATAAAAAATAATAAAATAAAAGTAATAATATTACACTAAGCACTAAAAACACTGCCCAACTCCATGGGCACCTGAAAAAAACTGACAGGATGAGGAAGAGGCAGGGGGATTGTAGAGGGGAGGGGTCTGTCGGCAGCACTAAAAGTTAACTAGTTAGGTGCCAACTCCCCAAGCTCCCTCCACAACCCATGGTAAGCAGTGTCCCCCAGACTGGATGAAAGAAAAGGTAATAAGTAATATTTAAAAAGGAAATGGCTGCCGAGCAGCAAGCACACCAGCAGTCCTACTCCTCTGGCACTCAAACATACACACTGAAGTTCACACGGGATTGTAGAAGGGATACAGCCTGTTAGCAGGAAAGTTAACTATTTTGAGTGCATACTCCAAGTTCCCTCATACAACCCCATGGTAAGCAGTGTCCCCCAGATGGAGGTAAGAGAAAAGATGACCAAAATAGATCACCCTCTGTGATGTAATCAATTTGCACTTCTTGAGTTCAGAACTCAATTGTGGGATTCCAGAGTCTGTACAGTAACAGCATCTGTACTACACGTGGGACACAAGCACAGACAGCTACTCTAATTTGAAGAGAAGATTGTCCAAGAAGAGAAAGTTAGTCACTCCCTTGAATCACAACACAGCTGCCATAACCACCATGACCTTGGTGAAGACCCTTGGGGCTGTGGCGAGCCCAAATGGAATTGCCCTGAACAGGTATTGATCTGACTGAACAGCAAACCTGAAAGGGGTCTAATGCTTCACTCAGATGGGAATGTATAAAGATGTATGCTAGATGTCCAAAGCCACCAAAAACTCATTCTGTTCCATGTTTATTACAAGTTTCAAGAACTCCATGTTGAATCTAAACAGTCAGATTCGGGTGCCCAACAATTTTAAATTCCAAAATTAGTATGAGAAAACCATTTGATTTTTGAACCAAAAACAGGTTGGAGTAAAACACCAAACCTCTTTGAAGGTCCAGGACTGGAATTACAACCCCTGAAGAAATCAGGGAGTGAATGGCCTCTTGATTAGCAAAACATTGTCTGGTTTCAAGAAGCCCAGTGGTAAAGAACAGACTGGGTGGAGTTCTGAGGAGATCTGTCATGTATGTATCCCCAATTCCTCTCACCCAGACATCTGGTGTTAGTGCCGAACCATTTTTCCTCTTCAAAATCGTAGACGGGCACCCAACACAGAGGAACCAGGGTGGGCTGATTGCAAGTGTGAAGACTGGATGTCTTGATAGCCCAAGACTGCCTCTCTGCAAACCACCCCAGGGAAAAGATGATTAGCCTTTGAGATGGTGACTCCAGAGGGAAGAAAATAAAAAAACAGAGCAGAAGCCGTACACAATCAGGAAGAGGGAGTGAGCTTGCAATACAGTCCCAGAGGCAAATCAATCTGAGGGACTAACCACTCAGAAACCAACCTCACACAACTTGTACCTTACAGACAGAAGAATACAGAAGGGGAGTGCTCTCCAAGATGGCTGCTGTTCTGGTATCTGCATATCAGAATTGAGAGATTACAGAGGAGGCTGTGCTGAAGAGGGAGAAAGCAAGGGCCTAATACTGAATTGGCAGCCATCCAAATGTAAGCGCCCAATTCAGTGCTCAGTGGGGGCTTACAACTAATTCCCAACGGACAGCCTCATGAGGAAGTAAAAGACTGCCTCTCTAACAGAAGTAGCCTCCAAAACTTATAGTTCACCTCAACATTGTCTACAGCCCCTCTTCCCAGGACAGTGTTAGGAGAGGTTTATACTCACTGCCTGCTACACCTCCAGTGCATGGTGTATGTGTGGCTTCCATCCAGCACACACTGCATGGGAACACAGAAAGTATCCAAATTGTAAGGAGAGGGCGACAGCAGAGGCACCCACCTCAGTACCTCCGCTCCCAGCAGCGCTCAGCCGCTCACGCAGATGCAGCTCCATATAAAAAGTTAAAAATAAAATAAAATAAAAACAAGCTAAATTAAATAAAAGTCTTAAAATTGTCCCAGTAAAAAAATAAAATAAAAAAATAAAAACAAAAAACACACATACCACCTCCTTACAGGAAAAGGGGAGAAGTGTCAGACAACTGTTAGAGACTTCAAGTGCCTTAACGCCTGCATCCTATAATGTATCAGTGTCCCCCCACGGATGTATGAAAAATAGAGGAGGGAGCAGAAAAAGCAATGAGTTACGTTTGCCAGTGTCCTAATTGGAACCGCTATACCCCATAGCCTCAGTATCCTCAACCTGAATGAATGAGAACATCTGATTTGGGTGGCGGTGGAAGAGATAAAACAAAAAAGAAAATCTCCCCACAAATTTTTACTTTCTTTCCATGCTCTTTTTCCACATGTGCCAGGGTGCTCACTTGCCACATTTCACTCGCCTCTTCTCACTCGACCTGTGTGAATTAAGTTAAGTAGGAGTCTATGTTCTTTCACCCATGATATTCCCATTTTTTTTTTATTTCAGTATGTACTGGGGACGAGGCATCAACACAGGTTCAGCTGGTTTCAAAACTGTATGTGGGAAGAGGAGACTGGAGTGAAGTAATGAAACGCTACATTCATGGGGTATCCTGGAGAATCTGGTGAATGAAGCGTATATATAGTTTAAGTCTTCGAACTCCACCACAAGCTAGAACTTTTGATTTTCAGCGCAGTTATTGTTTAATGCACAGTTGTATGTGACAAGTTCACATTGAGGGTACAATATAGACCAACTAAGAAATACTGCCAACACCAAGCGTAAAACACAAAGCATAAAACTGCTGTATTTTAAGAGATTTCACACATACACAACACTAACAGCAGGGTTTTAGGTAGGGAAAGGCTATTGATGGACAGAGACAAAAGCAATTGCTCAGGATGCAATGACTTTTGAGATATTGCCCAAACACCTGTGTGACCACTTATACTGTTTTTGCTTTATTTTTATATATATTTTTGATTGATACCAATAACTCCAAATACCACAAAAGATAAAACAGGTGGGGTGTGGAAAATCACCAGATGGCAATCTTCCCCTTATTAACACACTTCCAAGTGAGATACCATGGTCCCTATGTTACACAATTTAATGTAAGAGAAACTTATTATCTGAAATGCTTTCAGGCTTAAAAAAGTGCATACATTCAGAACATATATCACCATTCATTTTACTACATCACTAAGACAATTGTAACACATGAGAACACACCATGGCATGAATGTTGCATGGGTATGCTGGTATAAGCGCGATCAATTGGTGAGAGTGACAGTAATGTGAGAATAGAAAGATTGAAGTCTATGGCAGAATGGCAAGTGAAGGAGGTAAGCGGTTCAGGAATGATACCTTTGGTTGAAGATATTTTCTTTACCCAAGCAGGAAAAGAGGATTTATATACTTACGTTAAATCCGTTTCTCTGATTCCGTCTGGGGGACACTGCTTACCATGGGTTGTGGAGGGGAGCACGGGAGTTGGCACCTAGCTAGTTAATCTTTAGCACTGCTGACAGAACCCTGCCCTCTACAATCCCCCCGCCTCTTCCTCCTCAGTTAATTCAAAAAGCCCCAAGGAGAAAGGTCAATCAACCAAGAGCATACAGAGGAAAGGCAGAAGGGAGGGATCGCAGTGTCCACCAGACGGAATCAGAGAAACGGATTTAACGTAAGTATATAAATCCTCTTTTCTCTTTCATCCAGTCTGGGGGACACTGCTTACCATGGGGACGTTCTAAAGCAGCCCCCTAAGGGTGGGACCGTTTTGAAAGCCCCGCTCGTAGAGCACTACGAGCGAAATTTGGATCCGCGGATGTGAATACATTAAATTGATAGAATTTGGTAAATGTGTGGACAGAAGACCAGGTGGCTGCCCTGCAAAGCTGGTCCGCAGAAGCCCCATTTCTCGCTGCCCACGACGCCCCTACCGATCTGGTGGAATGGGCCGTAAGTGTCTCTGGCACCGAACGGTTAGCCCTTATGTAAGCCTGCTTAATAGTTGCCGTAATCCACCTCGCAATGGACTGTTTTGAGGCTGGCCAGCCTCTTTTGTTAGAATCATAAAGAACAAACAGAGAATCAGTACGTCTAATTTGAGATGTTCTTTTGACAAATATGGAGAGCCCTAACCACATCTAACTTTTCCATAGATTGCAGATCAGAATGAGAAGTAGATGAAAAAACCGGAACTACAATTTCCTGGTTCAAATGGAAGGAGGACACTACTTTTGGAACAAAAAGAGGGGAGTGTTCTCAAAACCGCTCTGTCCTCGTGACAAACCAGATATGGTTCCCGGCAAGACAGAGCTTCCAATTCCGACACCCTACGTGCCGATGCAATTGCCAAAAGAAAACCAACCTTCCAGGTCAAACACCTAAAATCTGCCTCAAGTAAAGGCTCAAAAGGAGGCCCTTTAAGCATGTCCAGTACAAGGTTAAGATTCCATGGTGCTGTAGGCGGCACATAGGGAGGATGAATATGTAAGACTCCCTGATGGAAAGGCCTAATATCTGGCAAATCCGCTAATTTCAGTTGAAAGAAGACTGAAAGTGCTGATACCTGAACCCTTAGGGAACCTAAACGAAGCCCTGCTTACAGCCCATCCTGAAGAAAAGCCAATAAGCGAGGGAGAAGAAAAGAAGACGTGTGACATGTCCTATTTTCGCACCATCTGATATAGGCTTGCCAAATCCGGTGATAGATGCGAGCTGAAACTGGCTTTCGCGCTCGCATCATAGTGTTCACTACACTGGAGGAAAAACCCTTAGCCCTCCAGAGGCTGGCTTCAACAGCCATGCCGTTAAACTGAGGTGAGGTAAATTCTGGTGCCGAAAGGGACCTTGAAGAAGAAGGTCGTCTCGTGACGGAAGACGAAATCCCTGTCCTTCCGCCATTGAGATTATGTCCGCATACCACACTCGAGGCGGCCATGAGGGAGCCATTAGTATTACCGGCAGACCGCCTTGCCTTACTCGTTTGAGCACGCGAGGAAGCATGGGAATCGGAGGAAACAGGTATCCCAACCTGAATTCCCATGACATAGTCATTACGTCCACTGCTACCGCTAAGGGGGCTCTTGCCCTTGCGCAAAACCTGTGAACTTTTTTGTTGTGTCTAGAGGCCATGAGATCTATATCCGGAAGACCCCATCTGTGAACTAGAGATTGAAATACCTCCGGATGGAGTGACCACTCCCCCGGCATTATTTGATTTCGACTTCGGTAGTCAGCCTCCCAATTCTTTATTCCCGGAATGAACACTGCCGAGATTGCTGGAACATACTGTTCTACCCAAGCAAAAATCTGAGCTGCAATTTTCATTGCGACTGCACTCCTGGTTCCTCCCTGCCTGTTGACATATGCCACGGCCGTGGCATTGTCGGACTGAACTCTGACAGGGTGGCCCCGAAGGAGGGTCTGTGCCCCCCGAAGAGCTAAAAGAATTGCCTTCAACTCCAACACATTTATTGAGAAGGTTGATTCCTGAACAGACCAAAGTCCCTAGAGCCGGAGGTGCAGGATTACCGCCCCCCAACCTCTTAGGCTGGCGTCTGTTGTGGGTATGATCCATGACCATGGAGCGAAAGACCTGCCCACCGACATGTGATCCTGATTCAGCCACCACTGGAGCGATTCTCTCACCCCCGGAGACAGCGAGATCCTCTGGAGATCCAAGCGAATGTGGGATCCTGACCATTTCTGTAACAGATCCCACTGGAATCATCGAGAATGAGCCCGACCGAAGGGGATCGTTTCGAAGGAGGCCACCATCTTCCAAAGCAGCCGCATTCACAAATGAATTGAGGGATTGGGAGAGGACTATACCTGAGTTGTTATAGCCCGGATTGAACTGATCTTTTCCGTAGACAGGAACACCTTCTGCCAACTGGTATCCATGATGAGCCCCAGGAAGACCATGCCCTGACACGGAACCATCTGGGATTTCTTTAAGTTTATCAACCACCCATGGCTCTCGAGGACCGCTATGGTGAGTGATAAGTGTTGACGTAAGCAAATCTCTGAGGATTTGATGAGTAGATCGTCTAAATAAGGGACGACCTGAACTCCCTCTAGGCGAAGACACGCTGCCATCACAGACATGATCTTCGTGAAGACCCTTGGAGCTGTGGAGAGGCCGAAAGAAAGAGCCCGGAACTGATAGTGGGAGTTCCCCACTGTGAACCTCAGGAGGGACTGATTGCTCCAAATGGGAATGTGGAGGTATACATCTTTTATGTCTATGGATGCCATAAACTGATCCTTCTCTAGGCCGTTTATCACAGACATCAGGGACTCCATTCGAAATTTGTCCACTCATAAGTGCACATTTAGGCTCTTTAGATTTAAAATGGGTCGAAATGACCCGTCCGGCTTCTTGACCAGATAAAGATTTGAATAAAAACCTTTTCTTTTCTGGTTGTCTGGGACCCTGAAAATAACCTTTTGCGTAAGAAGAGAGGCGACACATGCCTGCATTGCTGTCTTCTTTGGGGATCTCGGGGTAGCGAGGTTACAGGTTAAAGAAGCGCTGTGGTATCGGCCCCATCAGATCTATCATGTACTCTCTTGAAATAATGCCCCGAATCCAAGGGTCTTGGGATGACGCTGCCCACTGTTCCTGAAAAAGAGACAGACGTCCCCCCCACCAGCGCCACCTCTTGGAGAATAGAGTGGCAGTCAGGACGCAGGCTTCTCCTGAGTCTTGGAGGCCTGGCGCCTAGCTGCAAACGAGGACCTGCCTCTGACAGACGAGCCTCAAGAATTCGGTTGTCTACCTTTAAACAACTGTCCCCTCGGCAAGGAAGTTCCCCGAAAGGACTGACGAAAGGAGCTAAACTGTGGGGTCCGGCCTCTACCGGAGAAAACCGGCAAAGAGGTGCTCTTGCCCCCCGTTGCCTGGGAAATCATATTATCTAATTCCGGACCAAACAGACCTGCTGCAGAAAAAGGAATAGATTCCATGGATTTCTTTGATTCTGAATCCCCTTCCCAGGATTTCAGCCATAGCGTTCTTCTAGCTGAAACTGACACAGCCTGAATAGAGGAGGACACAGATGCTGTGCTCTGAGCCACCTCATAAATGTACCCTAATGCCCCTTTCAAATGTAAAGCTAGAGTAATCAATTCTGCGTCCTGTAAGGCCTCTGCCAGTTGCTCTGCCCATGGTTCCGTGGCTTTAGCAACCCAAGCTGAAGCACAAGTGGGTCTAAAGGAAGAACCCGCCGCTACAAATATAGATTTTAACTGGGATTCCACTCTGCGGTCAGTGGTATCTTGCAGAGTTGCTGAGCCCGGGGCTGGAAGGAGAGTTTGTCGGGCCAAACAGGGTTACTGGAGTATTTACTTTCGGAATTTCCTCCCAGCGAGCCACGTACTCCTCCTGTAATGGATACAGGGAAGAGAACCTCTTTGGAACAGAGAACTTTTTATCAGGCTATTTCCAGGCTCCCTCTGCAATATCACTAAGTTCTACATAAGGGGGAAACTGAATAACCTTCCTTTTGGCCTTCATAAAGAGACTTCTGTCTCTAGGACTAGGATCCTCCATTTCTGGGAGGTCCAACGCCTGCCTCACCGCTAAAACCAAATCATCAATAAACTGATATTTAGTGTTTTCTTCCTGTTCCAAGGGTTGAACCTGGTCAGAATCCAAATTTGATTCTCTTTCCTTTTCTGAAAATCCCTCCGAATCTGAAAGGACCATGAGAGGATTAGCGGATCTAAGCTGCTTTCTTTTAGCGGGGGGCAGGTTTGGGGATTCAAGTAACTGGTTAAGTCTGTACAAACCCTTTATATGCTGAGGACCATGCAGGTTCTGTGGGTACAGGAAGCAAGGAGGAAGGTCCTGCTATGGCCGTTTCAGTAGAAACTGTGGCAGCAGGGAGCCCCACAGGTGTAATAGCATTATTTGTCACAGAGGCTGCCACACTAGACAACAATTGAGTAGATTGGGAGATCATCTGTGCTAAAGAGGAAACTGACTGTCAGGGAAGCTACCCAGGCCAGTTCCTCCGTCAGTGGGGCTAGAAGGAGCTGGGTTTACGCAGAGTGGACCTCTCCTTCACAGACTGAGCAGAGCGCCAACGGGTCTTTCTGCCCATTTGGTAATATAACCTTACATCTGGAACATGTAAAATATTTTGCCATAGGGCCTTTTCCCTTTTCTGACATTTTAAAAAGGAAAAGCACACCAAACACTTAGATGAGAGATATTTTGAGAGAGAGAGAGAGTATACAACAAGTAACAGACTAATGTGTAATAAAAGCTGTACTTGTATGTGTGTAACAGATTAAAAGATATATGTGCAAGTAAGAAGATTTTAACAATCCTACTAGCCTCCCTCCTGTAACCACATAAACAGTCTGTAAATGGTTAAAGAAAGGTTTTGGTACTTAGCCAAAAGGGCCACTCAGGGGAGAAGTCCAACAGCAGTATCCTGGTGCCTGCTACCTTGGAGAAAAGTTCCTTCCTGGGCTTCTGTTTGGCGCCAGAGGACCGGACTGTACCATCTGTGCTGAAGAGCAGGGGAGCTCTTGTGATAGTTCCCCCTCTGCAGCTTTCTGTCTCTCCCTTTTTTTATTTTTTAAAGGAACTTATCGATGTATCTGGTAGAGTTATGGAGGCCTCTTAAAGAGGTCTCCTGCAGCGTTAATACCCCAATGCCCCCTCCTATTCACCTGAGGGGGGATCTTGGTATGGCCCCCGATTCTCCTCCTTCCTTTTCGTGTACCTCCGCGGTCCGCTGATGTAATCAAGGCCGCCGGCGAGGTAATACAATAAGCGGCGCTCTATGCCTAATGGCAGCGCCGGTTATCGTTGGAGCCTGCAAGAGTGACAGCGGTCCTTGAGACCGCTTGTCACTCTGTATTGTGACCGCTAATGCTCTACCATTGAGAGCAGTCTGCTCTCTCTGACAGAGTCCGGTCACTGCTGCCCAGCTTCTGTGAGTGTGTTCTCTATATATAGAACACACTCCCAGCTCTGCCCTAAACTAACTGTACTGTAAAAATTAAAAGAAAAATTAAAGTTATATAAAAATAAATGAAATAAATTACTATTTCTAATAAGCCCAACTCCTTTGGGCACCTAGAAAAAACTGAGGAGGAAGAGGCGGGGGGATTGTAGAGTGGAGGGGTCTGTCAGCAGTGCTAAAGATTAACTAGTTAGTTGCCAACTCCCGTGCTCCCCTCCACAACCCATGGTAAGCAGTGTCCCCCAGACTGGATGAAAGAGAAAACTATATATGGTTCTCTAGTCGATGAAGCAATGTTAAGTATATCTTAAAATTTATTGCAGAGACGTTATCTTTTTTTTTGCTTTTAAACAAAAAATGTGATCCCTGGAAATTTAATAAGAATGGTCTTTCCGCGAGTTGTCATCAACACACCTGGACTTAGAGAGGCCATTTGTGTATCAATGTTTACTCTACTGCATCTTAAAGTATGTTTAAGCTTCAATTAAATAAAGCTTCTACTTTTAAATTTATGTTGATCTTGACGGGTTTGCGACCATTATCTACTGGGTTAATGTCACTGGTATACAAAACATACATGCATGTCTACAAACAAGCATATTATTAAGTACACATCTACAGTCATGGCTAATAGTTTTGAGAATGACAAAAATATTGGTTTTCACAAAGTTTGCTGCTTCAGTGGTTTTAGACCTTTTTTGTCAGATGTTGCTATGGTATACTGAAGTAAGATTACAAGCATTTCAAAAGTGCCAAAGGCTTTTATTGACAGTTAAAATTAAGTTTATGCAAGTCAATATTTACAGTGTTGACCATTCTTGTTGAAGACCTTTGTAATTCGCCGCAGCATGCTGTCAATCAACTTCTGGGCCACATACTGACTTGATGGCCGCCCATTCTTGCCTAATCAATGCTTGGAGTTTGTCAGAAGTGGTGGGTTTTTGTTTGTCCACCCGCCTCTTGAGGATTGACCACAAGTTCTCAATGGGATTAAGGTCTTGGGAGTTTCCTGTCTATGGGCCCAAAATTTCGATGTTTTGATCCCCGAGCCACTTAGTTATCACTTTTGCCTTATGGCAAGGTACTCCATCATGCTGGAAAAGGCATTGTTCATCAGCAAACCGTTCTTGGATGGTTGGGAGAAGTGGCTCTTGGAGAATGTTTTGGTACCATTCTTTATTCATGGCTGTGTTCTTAGGCAAAATTGTGAGTGAGCCCTCCAGGATGGCCTGGATGCAGGTCTCCGTTTGGGCCCTTTAAAAGTACAAATGTCAGCCCTTTTCTTTCACCTTCGACTGACGGACATGCCGGATATTAGGACGTTTCTGCAGGGAGTCTTGCATATCCAACATATTCAAAAGACCTTGATCCGAAGATATGGGTTCATCCAAATCCATAAGGTCAAGGGCTTGCCTTACTGCTAAGACCAGATCGTCAATGCTGTGATATCTAGGGGATTCTTCCGGGTCCGTGAGCTGCGCAGAATCTGAGTCAAAAATAGGCTCACCCTCCACTTTTGATGACCTCTCTGAATCAGAGAGGGATAAAAGAGGATTTGTAGAACAAAGTCTCTTATTTCCAGAAAGTCCAGATCTTGGAGCTTCTATAAAACTGTTTAATCTATCAAGGTCTCTGACAAAGGATGAGGACCAAGCTGGTTCTCCAGAGGAATGGCCTGGGTTCGTGAGAGAGGGTGATGGACCTGCCAAAGCCACTTCAGATTTCCCGGCGGTCACTGGCATCCCTACTGTCACAGGGAGGGCAGATTGTACTGAAGCGGCATGGAGAACAGCAGAAACCGCTGTTAACCCCGTAGGCTTAGTAGGTAGTTGGACCAGTGTAGTAACCAACTGCACCAGAGAAGATGCCCATGCCAGTTCCTCCAGTAGTGGTAGTACACTAGACTGGGCCTGCGTAGTGTCCCGTCCCCCCCATGTCACAGTCAGTACAAAGTGCCCCCGGGTCCTTTTGTCCAATTGGCAACTTAACCTTACATTTTGAACAAGTAAAATGTTTTGTAAGTGATGCTTTCCCCTTATCAGACATTTGTTTAAAAGTAACACACACTGAAGCAATAGAAACTCAGTCACACAAGATATAGCTTGAAATAAATACAAGTATAGCAACTAATCTATAACCGTAAAAGTTGTATCTTGTAACAAGTAATATGAAAGGGTATAAGTTGGCTAAGTAGAATACAAAAACTACTTGCACACATTGACTAAAATATCCCTCTATGTAATATGAATAGAAAGGTAAATAATAATGGTACTTAGTCTCCCAGCTAAGCACGATACGCAGGAGAGGCGTCAGTTAGCAGTGTCCCCTTCAGGCTGGGGAGAGTCTGCTGTCTTCCCAGGTAATTCTCTTGGCGGGAGAGTCCAAGTATGTAGTAGAGGCGGGGGAGCCCTATGTGTCTTAGCTCCGCCCGCGACATTTCCTGCTCCTGCAATAGATGGCTGTTTTGCTTTTTATTCTAACAGGACAACGCATTTTATAGCCTCCGTTCTCTCTACTTAAGATCCAGCAGCTTAAAACGAAGATTCCCCCCTCCTTTCTCTGAAGGGGTAACTTGGTTTTCCCCCGGCAAGGTGGCGCCCGCCATCTCTCAGAGTACCAGCACTATGCCTGTGATGGCAGCACCGGTATGTCGGGAGGCTATCAGTGCGACAGCGGCTTCACTAAGCAGCCTGTCAGCACTGTTAAACACTGCCAGCGCTGTCAGTGAGAGCTCTCTATTTCTAGAGCACACTCCCCTCAGAAAAAAATGCAAAAATAGAAATACTTTCCTAAAAAAAATAAAGTAATAAAAAAAGTAAATTAAAGTTCAAAAAAAACTATCTAGCACAAAAAGTAAGCCCAACTCCCTTGGGCACTTAATCTCAACTGGGGAGCTACAGGGGGTTGCAGATGGGAAGGGTCTGTCAGCACGGATATATTAAACAAGTTAACTAGCTAAGTGCCAACTTCACGCTCCCCTAATACAACCCCATGGTAGCAGTGTCCCCCAGATAGGGTGAAAGAGAAACCCATAATTTCCGACAAACTCCAAGCATCGATTAAGCAAGCAAGGGTGGCCATTAATTAGTATGTGGCCCAGAAGTTGAATGACAGCATGCCAGGGCGAACGGAGGTCTTCAAAAAGAAGGGTCAACACTGCAAATATTGACACTCTGCATAAACAATGTAATTGTCAATAAAAGCCTTTGACACTATGAAATGCTTGTAATTTTACTCCAGTATAAGATAGCAACATCTGACAAAAAAAAAAGTCTAAAACCACTGAAGCAGCAAACTTTGTGAAAACCAATATTTGCATCAGTCTCAAAACTTTTGGCCTTGACTGTACACCATTCTTCATTGTACAAAAGATACAAGAATTGTAGCAGCAACTAGCATAGGATGCAAATAGGAAAGGAATTAAAAAACAAGACAACATAAAAAAAGAATACAGTATTCAACTGATTTGTTTTCGCAGGTTGACCAAAAACATTTTGTGGTCCTCAGGTTAGTTGATGAAGAACTTTTCCCTCCCACACAACTAAGTCCTCTCACCATAGAGATGTGCAGAAGGGAAAGCACTAAGAGTATTGCGCCCACTCATTTCTGCATAGCGAGGCATCGAGTTCACCACAGCCTGGAGGTACTTCTCCTGCTCCAATGAAGTGGAATCTGTCTGTGATGGGCCTGTGGACACAGATAATACATAATGAATGCATACCACAAAATAACAGGGTAGATTTTGTAGTAGTTTACAGCATTGTGGATAGCTTATCATTTGTGAAAGAAACAAATGATATCAGATATAGAATACAACAGCCCTTTATCCATTTAACCTTAACATTTTATTAGCACATTAGAAAGATCAGCGTGAACAAAAAAATAGTATCAGAAGCAGCATTGCATAATTTAAAGTTATAATTATAACAATGGAGAATGGTATAGATAAAACTATGTTAATGTATAAAAAAGGGTGTCGATGTTCACTGCTTTATTGCTAGATATGTATTTTTTTTTCTTTCTGTTTCTCTATTTCAAACAAAATTTTCACACTGTTTGATAAAGCCAAAAGACGACAGTTTTCTTTGTACAGTACTAGTAGATTGTCCCATTATATTCTTTTCAGCAAGGTTGTAGATGGACACAGACAATGGGTTATATTCCACACAAAGGTAGCATGGAACTGCAAGAAGGACAACTCGTTCTATAACACTTCTGTTCATCAGTTTTCCACTAGCCCAGAAAGGAAACAAGGAAATGAAAAGGAGCACTACAGAACAGAGAATAGGCACGTTTGGGTGAGTTGGTCTGTCAAAGCCACCCAAGAGGGATGAAATGCCACAAAACAACAGACACTTTTCTGCTGAAGGCTGTCTTCACACAGGTTAAAATGTCTTATTTGCAAAATTTAATGTTATTTGGCGACAACCAGATGACCACTCTGCAAATATGAAACTGTGCAAATAATAATTATTTATTAATATAGCACCAGTATTTTCTAGCCTGCAGTACAGAATTTTAAAAGTAATATTTGTGAAACACAGCAGAGCTGTAAGCCCTTTGGATACTCAATGTTGCTGAACCCTTTTATATTGGGGCTGCTCGCAGGATGCCTCCTGAGAAATAAATACACTGCAGTGCAATAAGTACAGTCCCCTGGTGCGGTCACTGGATCACTGGTCGCCTTTTGATGTCCCTGCCCATATCATTATGGTGACCAGGGTAGAAAAACCCAAATGCTACAAGATAACTATATGCTTCTTATCCTAGGCGGCTGGGGTGTAGGGCTTTACTCTTGGGAGGAGCCAGGAACAGCCCTCAGCTATGCTGCTGGGACCAAAAATGGGACAGTAAAACAAAACAGGGGACGGATGCGGCTATCCAGCAAAGGTGGTGCTAAATAAAAACCATCAGAGGGGACTGTTGAAGCCGATCCTCAGTAGCGGTCAATATTGGCTTGCAGAACTATTTAATCCCTTAAAAAAGTCAACATATTTTTCTATATTTCAAATGATACTTACACAGATTGTTCCAGAATGTGTTTTTATTGCAAACCAGTAGGCTCTTTAAAGTTAATTTTCAAAAAAAAGGAAGATGACCCACCCAAATTCTTGCCAAGGTGCAGGGAGACAAAAAAAAAAAAACGGAGGAGGAGCAGGAGGGTAATGGGGTGGGAGAACATGAGGAGGAGATGGGAGTTATAGGGGGTGAGAATCATTCAGTTTTCTTCTAGTTCCCTGTCTTCTAGGGGGTATATAACCAACTGTCTTTTCCTACTGCAGATGGAGAAAACAGTTAATTGCCCTTTTCAGATATAGACACTAATAAAATAGAACACAGCCACTAACCTGTTGCAGCGGTGTTGGTAGATTTAAAGAGTCCAACCACACCTTTGCCATGAAGTCCTCCTGAACGCAATAGCACAGCTTTGGTACGAGGGCTGCGCCAACACACTACAGGAAATCTATTCTGTCTATAGCAGCGGGAGATCTTTTGAAGTGTGTTGTCCTGGATGGTCTGAGGTACAATCAGCAATCCTGGGTAGCTGCATAATTAATATAAAAAAAAAAAAAGAAAAAAAAAAGGTCAAGTTATTTTGTTGTAAAAAGTCAAAAATCAAGGCTAAAAGTTTTGATCAAGCTGAAACCTTAAAATACATATGTAGCACCACACATACATTGTTTCTTATGATAAACAAGTTTTCCTAACAAACACTGAAGTTATGACATCAGTATTCACTGAACATTACAGATGACATCTTAACTCACCATTTATATTGATATTTATAGGAGTTTATACATATATTAGCAATACTTGTGTATTAAAAGCAATAAATAAAAAGATTCTACATGAGAAATAAAACAGAACAAAAAAACAAATCACAATAGTAAGCCATAGTCCTCACCTGTTACAAACAGCATACATGCGGTTCACTGTTGAGATTCGGAATGGTTCATTTTTAGCACGTGTCAAGCTGTTACTCAGGGTACCAAGCCCCATTCTCTGGTAATCACGGCAACATGCTCGCTCTGCCATATTGCCTCCTGCTTGTTTCTCAGGGGCCTTCAAAGTAGACAAGGTCAACGTGCTCCTGTCCATATCCTCAGACACTGCAAGGGAATGTAACTTATAATAGACCACAAAATACTCTCTATAGGAGATTTTCCAAATTTCCGATCCAAATAAAGTGGCAAAATCCATTTTTTATGATTACATTTGGTGGACACTATCACCTTGCGATTATAGAGGGCTCGCTGGAGTAGGTGCACTTAGAAAAAAATTATCGTAATCTCTTCCCCCTTTAATCACAATACAATAACCAGCTTTTATTTTTTATTTTTTTTCTATTTTACTACCAAAGCACCAAAGAATAGGACCGAAACAAGCAATCAAACAAGAATTATAACTCTCAAAGCAAGAAAAAATTAAAACGAGTGTAAAAGTGGTGGGAACACAGTGTTCCCCAAATGAAATCAGAGAAATGCATTTAACTGCAAATACAAAAATCCTCCTTTGCCTCTCTTCGTATTTGAAAATGTTCCAAAGCTGCCCCTAGGAGATGGTACACTCAGACACAGATGTGCGTAAATCTTTTCTGCCAAAAGTTGTTTCTGTTGAAAAAAAAATACATTGAACCCAGAGAATTTGCCACCCTACACAACTGCTCGGTTGAAACAAAAGTTCTGCACCACCCAGGATTCACTCACACAGGGGTGGGCTGGCCCGGGAGGCATGGCCCCCCCGGGCCGGTCAGAATTACCGATGTTAGGGCCGGCCGGAAGCCCCCCAGATTAAAAATCGCCGTTTTTTTCCGTTGGCCGCATCACAAGACATGTGCCGCAGCATCTCGTCATGAGATGCGGCCACCTGTGCGCCCCCCGGGCTGGAATTGCCAGCCCGCGCCTGCACTCACAGACCTATTAGAATGAGCTGTAGTGTTATTACAGACTGGCTTTCCTGCGAAAATATAGGCCTGCCAAGTCAAAGCCTTTATCTATCTACACACAGACTCTGACGCAGTTCAGCCTCTCTTTTGTGTATCTTAAAGAACCAGAAGGCTATTGGTTTTATTCAAGGATGACATTCCATCTACATAAATCCTCAAGGCTTTGAAAACATTCAACAGGTGGATAGATTCTTCACTTTCCAAGGCCAAATTTTCTCCTAGGGCAGGGATAACTATCTAGGATCAGATGAAATTTTGATATCATCTTGGGCTGGAATAAAAGCTTGGGGCGCAGAACAGCTCTGTTATTGTGAAAATCAATGAACACTGACCTGTAAGATAGGCAGCCAATTCAGACACCCTTCTTGCCAAAGCAATAGTCAGTAACAATTACACTTCAAGTGAAAAAAAAAAATGTAATCAATGAAATATAAAGTCTCGATTGGCAGTCGCTGTAGTGCCAAAAGGACCAAGGTCAGGTCACACAGAGCTACCAAGTAAACAAAGTGCGGTAGAGGGTGTAGAACCCCCTGTAGAAAAATGGTAAATATTACAGGAACACTGAACAAACCTTTAGTACTCCTGGAATATGTATATATAAACACTGCATCCCATCAGTGGAATTTTCAAATCCACACCACAAAATACAGAAAGAACAAACAAAGGAAATGCTGGATAAAGATCAAAGAGACTTAGATAAAGTTTTTCAGGGCACCGCTTAAAGTTTAACACAAGTTTCCAAGGTTGTTGGACAATCTAATTTATTAAAAATTATAAAAGAATATATTTAACACATATATCAAAGAGCAATATTATGTAGCTAATGTGTTTCACCGTGATCATAACAGACACTTATTAAATCACTCCTATTGCACCTTGTCCAATTTTATAAACAATGCCTGCCTCAGTAATTTGAATTTCAGACCGAAATCAAGGAGACCTAAAAACATCACATGTTGAGCTTGAATGAGATTGGACTTGTGATAAACTATCACCCAGACATGAGATTCCAGCATCTCCATTGTCATCCACAAATGGGTCAGGAGAAGTGATACAGAACTTGCCTTTATCAGAAGGTTAGCAAAGTATGGCACAATAATTATCCCCTCTTGACCTTAAAAGGGATGACCAGACACCCATAGTTTTGTTGAATAACCTTCCTTAGTGCTGTAGCCAGACCAAAGGGCAGTGCTGTGAACTGAAAATGGGAACCCACTATTGCAAACATGAGAAGGCTGTGATAGCACTCCCAGATAGGGATGTGGAGATATTCATCTTTATATCCATCGAGGTTGGAGACTTGTCTCGCTCCATGCCAATGATGACAGACAGATCTTAAAGACTCCATCTTGAATCTGTCTATTCTCAGAAAAAAGTGTTTAGGGATTTCAGATTCACCATGTACCAAAAAGTCAACTCCGTTTTTTGCACTAGAAATAGGTTTGAGCAAATACCCTAACCCTCTTGCTCTGTTAGGCCTGGGACATTCAATCATGACAACCAACATGCCATTAAAGCCAGCCAAGGCAGGTCCTGATGTTGGAAAGATCCTACTTGCTTGACCCCCATTTCAATGCTTGACCTGTGTGAGGGTCAAGCACTGAAATGGGGGGGGCAGGTACCCAGTATGGAAGTCCCAGGGCATTGGCATGACGTCGACAGCCACCACCAGGGTGTCCCTGGCCCCTGAGCAGAATCTTGGTACTCGCCAGTTGTGCCGCCTCAACATCATGAGGTCCACCAACCCAGGACCAAGCGACTGGAAGACCTCAGAATGGAGCGACCACTCCCCTGGCATTAGCGCATGTCTCTAAATAACAAAAAGACTATCAGTGCTTCAACCGTATGTGAATACCTCATTTAGTTTTGGAGCAGACCAATAAAATTTCCTCCTGTCGCAACTCCTATATAGATTGGCAATCTCCCAAGTGTATATACTTAAACAAATTGAACAGGGTGCGCCCAGAGGGAGAAGGTAAAAAATAATTAAATAATATATATAAAATTATATCAATAAGGTAGGCAGATATCATAAATGTGACACATTGTTAATTCAACCTTGGAGTGTATACAATACAACTTATCTATAACATATATAGTGTGATGAGCTCATAAAAGAGAGTGTAACACATCTCTCGCACGGTGGCTCAGTGGTTAGCACTTCTGCCTCACAGCACTGGGGTAATGAGTTCGATTAGCGACCATGGCCTTATCTGTGAAGTTTGTATGTTCTCCCTGTGTTTGCGTGGGTTTCCCCTGGGTGCTCCGGTTTTCTCCCACACTCCAAAAACATACTGGTAGGTTAATTGGCTGCTATCAAAATTGACCCTAATCTCAGTCTCTGTATGCTAGGGAATTTAGACTGTACGCTCCAATAGGGCAGGGACTGATGTGAATGAGTTCTCTGTACAGCGCTGTGGAATCAGTGGCGCTATATAAATAAATGGTGATGATGATGTTGATGAGAGTCTTATTAGTTAGGTGTCTGGCCAGTACACCGTAAAACCAAAGTAAAATACAGATCTGTTATAAAGATCTTATTCCATATAAAAAAAAGGAATGATCTCACCCGTTTATAATTTTCCTCTATAGCGATGAGATATAGTCTCTCTTGAATAGTGATTTGACAATGCGGTGGTATCCGTAATGAAACTGCGAGATCTCAGGCTCCACGTTACCCGACTCCAAGATATTATTTGTGGGTCTCTTAGAGTTATCCTTATATAAGGTGAGAGCACTAGATCCTCTGTACTCCACCAAATACACCAGGATATGTTGTAGGGTTTCTCAGTCCCATAATTTCTTAGAAGCAATTACTAGGCAAATGAATTGCGGACATTACATCCAGTAGGTATTGCCAGATCAGAGTAGAAGTATTCAAATACTGGTGTTCTCTGCCACCGCGATCAGATGTTAATTTCCTGCTGGTCAGCTGTCTTTAATGTTTTTTTTATTTTGGGGTTCCCTATATATATATATATATATATATATATATATATATATATATATATATATATATATATTTTTTTTTTTTTTTTTTCGATACATGTGTAGATGTTTTTAAGATAAAGATTGTTTGCACATTCATTTCGTGGTCTTAGTGCTTGTTAATTCCTCAGATACGTCTGGGGGCTTCTTTCCTTGTGTGCTTTTTAAGATATGGAATTCACCGTCAGGGAAGGTTGTGATTGCAGATTCAATTGATATGTTTAAGAAAGGATTCGACAAATTTTTAGAGTAAAAGGATATCATCCAGGCTTATGACTGTTAATTAAAATGAAGGTCAGTAGTGGTTTCAGGGAGAAACAGGACTGAAATATTGGATCAGGAGGGATATTTCCTGATTGAAACAGATTGGCGGTTGCTTTACCTGGATCAATTTCAAATATACAAGAGGAATCACAGGAGATCCTAACAGGTTGAATTTCATGGACTGGTGTCTTATTAACCTAAACAACTATGTTACCATGTATCCATGATGAGCACCAAGGAGGTCATCCTCTGGCAGAGATATAAATGGGTTTTATGTAGATTTCGAATCCAGCAATGGCGCTCCAAGATCCCGATGGTAAGGGCCAGGTGCTGGTACAAAGTGAAGGTAGGAGTCTCTGATATCTATCGACGCTAGGTATTTGTCATTTTCCAACCCACTCATGACCGATCTGAGGGATTACATGCAAAATTTGTCCACCGCAGGTGTAGATTTAGCATATTTAAATTTAGAATGGGGCGGAACGAGCCATCCGGCTTGGGAACCAGAAAGAGGTTGGAGTAAATCCTTGGCCTCTCTGGTTCACAGGAACCTGGCAGATAACCCTGGCAGAAAGAAGAGGCGACACAGTGAAGTATCACCTGCCTTCTTTCCAGGTAGGGTGGTTGCAAAAAAACAAACAAAAAGAAAACAAAAAAACAAAAACATGCGGACCCCAATCTGAGAAGTCGATCATGTAACCCCTTTGCATGATCCCGCAAATCCAACAATCCTGGGAGGTTACTGCCCACTGATCTTCAACAGTCGCAGGTGTCCTCTCATTCACACACAGCCACGAGAAATGGTGGATGACTATATGACAGTCAGGCTGTTGGCATTTCCCGAAGCTTGGATGCGAGATGTCTTGTGGAGAAGGAAGACCTACCTCTGTGAGAGTGTCCCCTGTTCCCAGTCTGTCTCTAGCGGAGGGGCCACCTGAAAGGGATGGTGAAATGAACCGAATCTAAGTGCTCTTGGCTTCTGTACATTTACTGGAAGGAAAGTGCTCTTCTCTCCAGTGGCCTGACAAATATTATTTCCAATTCAGGATCAAATAATACTACGCCCGAGTAAGGCAATGCTACTAGCAACTTCTTTAAATCTGTATCAGTGTCCTAGGGCCTCAGCCATACAGTACTTCTGGCCGCCACTGCAGATGCAGTAGACAAAATGGAGGCTGCGTTTTGGGCAGCCTCATTCAGATATCAGGACGCCTCCATTAGGTGCAGGGAAAGGGGGAGCAGGTCCGAGTACTGCAGTAGCGCCACCAACTGGTCAGACATGTTTCCATGGCTCTGGCAACCCATGTCGATGACAACATGGGTCTAAGGGAGGTGCCCGCCGCTACTAAGATTGATATTAAAAAAAACCTTCTACTTTGCCGTCATTGGCATCCTGCAGGGCGGATGTTCCCGGCATAGGGAGTGTGATGTGGCGAGCTAGACATACCACCAGTGTATTGAACCTTGGTACCTGTTCCTTCACCTGTATGGGGTACAAGGGCAAGGAACTCCGGGAGATAGAGAACCTGCAGTCCAGCTATTTCCAGGCCGATTCTGCAATTTCCTTTAGCTTCATTGATGGTGGAAAAAAGATCGCCCGTTTCTTAATTTTAATAGACCCTGGTCTGCAATTCTGTGTTCCTCGAAGACCAGAAGGTCCAGGGCCTGATGCACTGCCAATACCAGGTCGTCAATACCTTGATGTGTAGGGGATTTGTCCAGGACTGTAACCTGTGGGGAACCAGAGTCATCCATGAGCTCACCCTCCTCTTCTGACGATCTCAGAGAGTGAAATCACCCTGTGACAGCTGTATAGCTGCTCTACTATAAGGAATGTGCTCGGTCATCCGAACAGTGCACAATACCAGTAGTTAAAATAAAGCAATAAAAATAAATTAAAATTGAAAATAAGCAAAAATACCTTTTTAGCAATAAAAGTAAGCCCAACTCCATGGACACTTAACACTAAACTGAATAGCTACAGGGTTGCAGAGGGGAATGGTCTATCAGCATGTTAGATTAAACAAGTTAACTAGTTAAGTACCAACTCCACACTCCACTCATACAACCACATGGTAGCAGTGTCCCCCAGATAGAATGAAAGAAAAACAACATTTTGGCATGATTTGTGCATTAGGTTCCTAAAGGATTCATACATTATAAACAGAAACAGTTCAGCATAGTACTAAATACACCTGTCCCCCCTCCTTTGTACCCACCTGAAATGTCATCACCCTGCTGTTCCAAAGAATTCTGACTCCCACGGAGATCCCAGGACGGAGGACTATATTTCCTACGTGTTACATACTGCCGGCCAATCGTCTTCTTGGCAGACTTTACGAGGTTCTTAGAGATGGTCCTTGGTGACAAAAGTTGCAAAGTCCACAAGAGAAGAGAAGGTAATGAAGGAAGGACGGAAACAATCAACATATACTTCTACTCCGTTCACAGTGTTATCCCACAGAAGAATGCACATATATGGCATCCAGACTCAGAAGTGAATATAATACAAAGAAGGAGATTACTTATTCATAAAGTGCATAAAAACCTATTTCAGTTGGAAATAAGAAGGATCCACCACAAAGCTATACTGAACTTCATAGCACAAAGGAAATCCACATAGGTACCGGATAGTATAGGGAAACAATTTTGCAAGCCGATATCAGTTGAAGAGCACATAGCAGAATACGAAGTTACATTTTTGAAAACACGTGCACAGGTAATTGTGCAAAAAGGTGCTGTAACCCAGAGCAAATCAGACATTCACTTTCATTTTCTAAACTGTACTAACCAAGCTGAATGTATGAATGCCATTTCATATAGAGGTGGGTTTGACTCTATAATGTTCCAGCACCAGTTTGACAGGAGCTTTACACCACTACTCTGCAGAGTTGGCAGTTAGAAGCGCAAATAGACTACATGGTTGCTTAGTCTCACAAATCAAACTTGGCAACACATGGATGCAGGGAGCCTGAAATAAAGTACAGATTAGAACAAAACGTACCCAATCCCACACTTGCACATCCATGGCTCCTAAGTTTTGAAGAATGAAGAATAAATACAAACGACAAATTACAGTATTTGGTTGCTATAAGTCACAGCACATTTATGCGCAATTAGCCATGTAGCAGTTTTTATAAATGTCTCCCAATGTGTGTAATTACTTCGATGTTTACTGTATAATTACTAACATAAGCCGTGTTTAGTTTGGATGGGGTAGATACATGCGTACAGACATCCAAATGAATTGCATACAAACATTAATGCATTGACCGTAAAATCAATTTCTCTTACTCCATTGGGGGACACTGCGAGACATTGGGGTATAGTAGTGGGTGTGTAGTTTAGGCACTTAACTTCTTTGATCTTCACTCTCCTCCCCTACTATGCCCCTCCTCTCATGTGGATACCTTATTTTTGACTAACCTAGCGTATGAGAAAGGGGTGCCCTAAAGGGCAAGGAATATAAGCATACAAATTCACATAACAGAACTATTTACAGAGCAAGGGAGGGTGCGCAGTGTCCCCCAATGGAGTAAGAGAAATTGATTTTTACGGTAACAATCTTCTTTTCTCTTTCCTGCCATTGGGGGACACTGCGAGACATTGGTGACATACCTAAAGCTGCGCCTAAGGGAGGGAATGCTCTGGAACGGCTGCGCGCACTACCTTGCGCCCAAAGCGTGCATCCGAGGATGCGAAGCCCTGCAACCTGTGAAATTGAGAATTTATGGACAGAAGACCATGTGGCCGCTTTGCATAGCTGCTCTGCTGAAGCACCATGAAGCACCGCCCACGAAGCGCCAAAGGCTCTGGTAGAGTGAGCCCTACGAGCATCCCTGCCTGTCCAGGGTTCGCTGACGTAAGCCAGTCTGATGGTGGAGGTGATGTAGCGAGCAATAGACTGTTTAGACGCCGGCCAACCGCGCATCGTACAGGATAAAGAGATCATTGGTCTCTCGGGCCTTGGCTGTGCGGTCGACATAGTACCGAAGAGCCCGAATCACATCCATCAACCGCAAGACGTCCTCAGAGGTGGAAGACGAAGTAGAAGGGGGGTGTGGGGGGGGGGGGGGGGGCATGCACCACAATCTCCTGATTCAAGTGAAACCTGGATACGACATTGGGAACAAAGGAGGGTTTGGTGCGAAGAACCGCTCTATCTTCGTGAAAAACAAGGAACGGAGAGGTGCAGCAGAGTGCTGCTAACTCCGACAATCTCCGAGCTGACGAGATAGCTAAGAGGAATACAGTTTTCCAAGTGAAGTGGCGTAGCTCCGCCGTTTGAACGGGTTCAAATAGCGGCTGGGTGAGCGCCCTGAGCACCAGATTGAGGTCCCAGGGCTCTACCGGGTGAATGAACGGGAGCCGAACATGAAGAACCCCCTGCAGAAAAGTCTGAACATCACTGAGCGTCGCCAGTCTCCGCTGGAAATATATACAAAGCGCCGATAGCTGGACCTTAAGGGACCCCAGCCGGAGCCCTTTACCTAAGCCATCCTGCAGGAATGCCAACAGTCTAGGAAGACTAAATTTGGATGTGTGGGAACCCTGCGCCTCGCACCAAAGGTTGTAAGTTCTCCAGACCATGTGATATATGGCAGAGGATGTCTATTTCCTGGCCTTGATCATGGTCAATAACATGTTGGGAAAACCCTTTAGCTTTGAGGACTAAGGTCTCAATAGCCACGCCGTCAAAGCTAGTCAATCCAAATCATGGCAGAGAAGAGGGCCCTGCATGAGGAGATCTGGTCACATTGGTAGGTGGAACGGAGGGTCCGTTGTGAGTGTTAGAATGTCTGAGAACCATGCCCTGCGCGGCCAATAAGGGGCTACTAGTATTGTGGGGACCCGCTCCCTTTATAGTTTTTTTAGCACCCGCGAGAGCATGGGTATTGGGGGAAACAGGTACACCAGTTGGAAGTGCCATGGGGCTGACATGATGTCCCTGCAGTGTGCTAGAGGATCCCGAGACTTGGAGCAGTACAGGGAAACCTGGTGATTTAGCCTGGAGGTCACGAGGTCGATCTCTGGCATGCCCCAGCGTTCCACTAGGAGGGCAAAAACCAGAGGGACCATTCGCCCGAGTGAAGCCTCTGTCTGCTGAAGAAGTCGGCTTCCCAATTTTCTACGCCTGGGATGTAAACGGTCGAAATCTGGGGAACGTGGCGCTCCGCCCATACCATGATCTTGGCTGTTTCTCACATGGCCCCTGCACTGCGAGTTCCCCCTTGGGGATTCAGATATGCCACGGCCGTGACATTGTCCGATTGAATTTGAAGTGGCTTTTCGGCTAGAAACCCTTGCGCATTTGTCAATGTCCAGTGAACCTCTCTGAGCTCTAGGATATTGATCGAGAGTGTGGCCTTCTGGGAAGACCAGAGTCCCTGAAATCTTAGGTATCCTCCCCAGCCTGACAGACTTGCGTCTGTGGTAACTAACCTTGTCCAGATTCTGTCCGGAAAACCAACCTGCCAGAGAGAGGCGAGTGGGTCTCGACAGGCGAATAATCTGACTGGCTAAATTGCTCCCGAGATCCCGACCACTTCCGAAGAATTTCTAATTGAAGGGGCCAGGAGTGGAACTGGGCAAAAGTTACGGCTTCGAATACTGAAACCATGGTCCCCAGAAGCTTCATGCAGCTGAGAAGGGATACTTGTGGTCGGGCCAGCAAAGTCTTGGTCCTGCGTAAGAGAGCGCTGACTTTGGCTTCCGGTAAGTAGACTCTCTAAGTTACCGTGTCGAACACAAGACTAAGAAAGCGCATTCACTGAGCTGGAATGAGGGGAGATTTTGGTAGGTTTAGAATCCACCCGTGGGCTTCCAAGAACCGCATGGAGTTCTGAATATGGCACGATAAAAGATCTGCCGACGGGGCCTTCAGGAGGAGATGGTCTAAATAGGGGACTATTGCGACTCCCTTCTGCCTCAATCCCCACAATTATGGCCATGAGCTTGGTGAACACTCGGGGAGCGGTAGCTAGGCCGAAGGGTAGGGCTCTGAACTGAAAGTGTGGAAGCTCCTACCGTGAAGCAAAGGAGGCAGTGATGCGCCTCCAAATAGCTACATGCAGGTAGGCATCCTTGATGTCGATGGAAGCCAGGAACCATCACTGCTCCATTCCTGCGATGACAGTCTGAAGGGACTCCATCCTGAACCTTTGAGTTATTACCCGCTTGTTGAGAGACTGCATGTTTAAGATTGGTCGTAAGGATCCGTCCTGTTTTGGCACTAGGAAGAGGCTGGAGTAGAACCCCTGGCTTCTCTCCTGCGTTGAGACGGGAACAATGACACCGACCCTCAGCAACTTTTGAATAGCTTCCTGAAGTGCCTTGTGCCTGAGGCGCAGGGCCGGATTAACCATAGGGCTAACTGGGCTACAGCCCAGAGGCCTATGGCATCCAGGGGACCCTTGAAAGTGCTCAGCAGCAGTATTGATCGGTCGGGGGCGCCCCCGGCGCAATCAGTGCTGCTGAGCACTTTCACTGCAGTCCTTCCCCGGTGAGCTGTAGTTTCCTTACTGAGGAGATCTTGCGAGTCTCACTCTCACGAGATCTCCTCAGTAAAGAGCGTACAGCGCGCCGGAGAAAGAGGTAAGTGCCAGGGGGGCGGGGAGCTCGGATCACAGGGGGGTGGGGGGAGGGATCCTCACGGGGGAATGGAGGCCCCCTTAGCCCAGGGGTCTCCATTCCCTTAATCCGGCCCTGCTGAGGGGGCAAGAAGGGATAGGGATCATGAAGAACCCCGGTGGTGGAGGCAGGGTTAGGTCTATGACGTAGCCCCACGGCACAATCCCCCGTGTCCAAATGTCCATGGTGGCTGTCCACCACGGTCGTTGGAAGCGAAGGAGACGTGCCCCCACCAGAGATTGGGCGGGGAGGAGGTCACACTGTGGGCTTATCATTTGGCCTCAAGGCTCTCCACCTCTGCTATACCCCACCATGCCTGTCCTCTCGGCGGCCGGGCAAAGGAGCGAAAGACCTGACGTGGTCTATGGGACCCAATGGGGAGCATGTTACTCTTCCCTCCTGTGGCCACCTCAATGACCTTTTCTAGCTCTGCCCCGAACAGAGTAACACCATCAAATTGCAAAATCTCTAGAACTCTTTTTGAATCTGCGTCCGTCGTCAACGAGCGTAGCCATAAGGTACGCCGGGATGCAATGATAAGGCTGGAGAGCCTAGCATTGACGGACATCACATCCATGGCTGCCTGCCCTACATAATCAGAGGTTTGCTGGATATGTTCGGCCAAGGAGAGGAGTTCAGCGCGTGGGGTGTTATTCTGAATGCCTGTGACCTACTGCTTCTGGACAGCTTTGTTGGCCCAGGCCATGATACTTGATGCTATGTAGGCAGAACGGAGGGCGTGATCGCACTTTTTATCTGTGGGGTCCCTGAGAGAAACCCGCTCCTGGGTGGGAATTGCTGAGGAGGCGGACAAGCGGGCTACATGGGTGTTAACCCTGGAGGAGCCTCCCATTTCATTGAATCTTCTGCTGGGAGAGGATAAAGCGACAAACCTGCCCGCCATCAAAAACTGCTTATTCGGCCTAAGCCAAGCATTGGCTACCATCTCCATCATCTGGGGGGATGGTGGAAAGGCCGCCACCTGCGCATTGGCCTTTTTAAACAAAGTGAACCCCGAGAGAGCCGTGGGTTCAGGGTCTGCAAACTCTAAAGTATGCCTGATACCCAGAATGAGACTATCAACCTAATGGGCCGATGTCGACTCTATAGTGCCAACAGAGGTCCTCTTCCTGTGCATCCAGCTCTAATTCCACTTCCTCATCTGAGAAGTGATCGGAATCAGGATCACTGCCCTGGGCCGCATCCGGAAAGAACTCTAGGCCCTGTGAGTTACCGAGAGCAGGCGCTCCTCACTCTGAACTGATTGGCTTAAAGACGATGTGCCTGCGTCCCCTAGGGATAGTCTGCGTTTGCAAAGGTGGTGTCATATACCTCTGTGGACAGCAACATCACACTGGTGAGTCTCTGCATGGCTGTGGTTAGAGACCTGGCCCAGAGCGGCTCTTCCACGACTGCTAGAGCTTGTGCTGGGGCGTGATGATCCTGGGTCCTGGCTTCGCAAACCATGTAAAGAGCATCCTGGTTAGGCTGTCCAATAGACAATTTTGCGTTATATCTGGCACAAGTATAACACACACAGACACCCCAGCGGATCCCTTACTTTTGGTGATCCCCTTGCCAGACATATTTGAAATGTATTACAGGTTTAAATAAAATGATAACAGTCCACAGAGATGACTTGTCTGAACAATAGTGTCTATACACAGCACAGCAAGATTGTACACCAAGTCTATAGTCTGTTAGTGAACAGCTCAGAACAGGTATTTAATGATAATTAATAGAGATTAACATTAAAAACAGAGGAACGATACCAGTCGATGAAGAGGCAGAGGAGAGTAGCAGCCCGATGTCTGTGTCCCAATATGGTGACATCCATGCCAGGAAACAGAAAAAGGGGGGTGGAGGGAAGTTCCTCCTCCGGATCCGTCCCCAAAATGGCCGCCTCTCTGTAAAGCCGATCAGCGCATAACTAGTATGACTGTCGGCGTCTATCGAGCGCACACACACGCTGTACTAGTGCCCAGGCAGCGTGTGCTGTGCCCTCTGCTGCATGAATCGCCTCCTAAGGAGAGCGATGCGCAGCTAGACCCCCGATGCTCGTAGTCTAGGGGGAGGGGGCTTGCCGGCATGTCCGTTGGCGAGGGTAGGTGGATCCCTGCATCTCCCCCCGAACGACTACTAATAATGTGGCCGAAAGTAATAAAAAGGGCAACTCCTATATGGTGCACCTAAAGCCCTAATGACCAAAAAGAAAATGCAATCCTGGCTAAAACTCGTGTTTAGGGGATGACTGCCAGCAAGAGGTGCAAGGTAAGTGAGTTTCAGCTGCTGCTTACCTTTCGCAGGGACCCAGAGTGAAGGAAGCCAACAGGCTGTTCACCCCCCCTGGGTCCTAGGATCGATCCCTGAGCAGCAACTAAAGAATTTTTTTAAAATAAAAACATGTAAAAACAAACTAAACTAAGTATAGGCAGGAGCCTATACCAAAGTGTCCTAACTCCTAGGCACTTTAAAAAAAACGGAGGTATCCACATGAGGAGGGGCATAGTAATGGAGGAGAATGAAGATCAAAGAAGTTAAGTGCCGAAACTTCGCAACCCACTACTATACCCCAATGTCTCGCAGTGTCCCCCAATGGCAGGAAAGAGAAACACCTATTTTGCATTTTAAGTCTCCTGAGTTGTATCTACATGAAAATGTGGTGCACATTTGAGAAACCCATAGTAAATTATATATATTCCAACACCCTAGCTGAGTTGGATTTTATGATAGCAATGGGTGACACGCGCAAGCGAGGTGCAGGAACTCTAAACAGCTATGGATAACTGAATATTTTTTTTTCCTACATTATAGCATCATTAAGATGCAGCTAAAAATTCCCACCTGATGTTTTAACATAACAGGAGGTTGAATTCACAACAACCATTCGGTAGTGATAGTTAATGTTTCAAAAGAGTTGAAGAATACAGACAGATGTGCAATACTTTAAAACTAAAGAAAATATTAGTTGAATAAGTATTAATAGTTTTTCATGACAATCTAATGTACTAAAATAAAAAAATGCAGTTGAACACTTTCTGGCCTTTAGAAACTATATTTTTGGTTTATCATAATCTTTGATAATAAGGGAATAATTTTTAAAGCTGGTGACCACTCAAATTGAAACAGATTTGCTTCCACAGGAACTGAATATCAGTAAGGAGGAACTTGTTAAGCTACCCTCCTGTATATGACACAAAGCTGGAATACAATATTGCTGTTTTCTCTAATTGTCACATTGGATTTCAGATGAAGTGGCACAATGCTGTGTAGTATCAAGACATAGCTTTTCACCCAATGCTATGTCATAGCAGCATTGAGCTGAAAGGTTTCTCTGTAATGTGCTACAGGTTCCAGTTAGCATGTTTGTGATTTACTGTGTAGTTCAGTGGCAGTATAGAAAATGGACAGATTGGAAAAAGCGGCACACCAAGGAAGTACGACTTGTCACCATGAAACCACGACCAGGCTGGGTATAAATGTGAGGTCTTACGTTTCTGAATGGAAGCGACCAAGAGATAAACCCACAGCCAGACGGCCTTGGAACACATCACTGACATGGAGGGGGCTACAGAGAAAGATAGGGGGTCACTGCACAGGTGAGGTCCAGGTACACAAAGAGGATCACATAGTAAAGGATTTAAGAAGACAGGAAGATACTTAAGCATGTGACTGGAACACATATAACTCAAGAATAGCACAGGAAGGGAATAGTTAAGCAAAACAAATAATAGAGGGGAGGCCAATGACACAAAGTTTCATAATAACACATGAAAAAAGTGCAGGGAAGGCACACAAAGAATTTTGTAGGGCAATACAATGAAGGAATGTCAATAAATTTATTAATTCACTTTGGCCTGGTTTGGGCTTGGAAATAGAAGAGGTGATGTATAACCATTATTAATGAATTGGAGTAGTTGTGCAGCTTTCAACAGAAGTATGGTCAAACTCACTTGATGGAGGGATTCTTATCCTTGGTCCTAGGTTGTGCAGCATGTTGAAGGGAAAGGCCAACACTGAATGGATAGGTCCCAAGGACATCTTGAGGGTACCTTAATTTGTGCAACTGCTTGCGGAAACCTTCAGAGACCTCAGATGGGACCTCTTCATCAAATGCCACCCGCAGAAGCTGTAGCCAGAACATAAATGTCAGGTTGAAGAAGGCCCATAATAACTTACTTAAATTAGAGCTAAAACACAAAAAAACTCAACATAAAAAAGGCATCTATTTACAAATGTGAAAGTGATAACTAGCTATTTTGCATCGACAATCATTCGATCATGTAGAGTTTCCATAATCATGTTATTCAAAGTGGGTAGTACTGTGTTGTATGTGCTGAGAGCAAAGGGGAGTACATAAAAAATTCTATCCTGACTTGCTTTCCTAATTTTAAATTAAAGATAATATTTTTAATTTTTAATTACGATAAGACCCATCACCAGATCTTCTTCAGCTGCCATCAGACTGCACAACAGTAGAGCAGTGAGATATAGAGAAAGCCAACCTGCAAGTGGGTATAAGTGCAGTTTTAAAGCTGGGCTTGAGATTAGAGCACTCAGCTTTCTCTATGCCTCACAACTCTATCACTATGTGGACTGGAAGAAGCAAGCACAGAACAGAGCATAAAGCATCTTGATTAAAATAATGTTCTAGACCCACTCCAATTCCCTCACTGACGTACTTTCACCAGAGGGCTTCCAGCCTGCGGTCTCCAGCGCAGAGCACTCCTAGCTGCAATCCAGAATCTACTGGTTTCTGGGGTAATTATTCCAGTCCCTTCACTAGAAAGAGGTTCAGCTCATAGGAGACACTTTTTAAGTATTGGTTTCGACACAAAATGCCAGAGGGTGTTCCTCCCAGGGGACAAAGTTTGATCGGTCCAGTCCAAGACCAGAGACCTCTTGACAAGATGAAAAGTCTCTGTGTATTCGACGCATGAAGCTGTTGGGCACCATGGTCTCAGTCTTCGAGGAGTTGCCCTTTGCACAATTTCACTCGTGGTCATTCCAGTGAGAACTTCTGCGCAAATGGTCAGGATCCCATCTTCATCTGGACAAACAGATGATCAAATTGTCCACACTTGTGCGCTAATCCCTCACCTGGTGGCTGAACCGGTCGCATTCCAAACGTGGGATTGGACAATGGTGACCAATGACACCGGGTTGGGTACTCTTTAACGATTAGCAGAAATCCGACAAAGAGGAGGCCTACAATTATTATCCAAATTTACCAAAAAACCAATTGCAATATAAACAGACTTGCCTGAAACCAGACGCTGAAGATCTCCGGTGGCAGCAGCATGCTGACAGCAACTTATTCCGAATGGACAGCTCTTCGGCACTACACTTTGACATCATCACGACCTCTATCAATGTTAAGTTAAAGTGCCAATGTCGTGTTAAGTGTTTAAACACTTAACCTGTGGGGTTCAGACATTGTTTCAGCCTGTTTTTATATTGCAATCGTTTTTTGGTAAATTCGGATTTTATTTGCAGGCCTTCTCGTTGACGAAAATGTGGTCATTGTTAAAACGATTACCACCGCGGTTCAGTTTGTCAGGATGGGGAGGGTTCATCTGTGGAACCCCCAGGAGGCACTGCTCCCCATCAATGTGCTGAAGCATCGGGCAATTTTCAACATGCCTGTCCAGGCACAGAATTTCTGCTAGGAAAGCAGCTGAGAGTCCAGTCAGACAATGCAACAGAAGTAGCATACCTGAACAATCAGGGAGGCACCCGCATTGGCAGAGCCATGAGAGAGACATCAAAGTTAATATTGTGGGCCGAATGTCACATTTCTGTACTCTGAGCAGTCTTCTTCCCAGGAGTAGAAAACTGGGAGGCTGACTATCTCAGCCGCAACAAGATCCCATCCAGGAGAATGGTATCTGCACAAGGAGGAATTCGACCTTTTAGTTCAGGGCTGGGGGTCACCCAGACATATATCACATGGTGTCCCACCTGAACTTCAATTTCCCTTGTTCTGCGCAAAAACCCAGAACCCCGCTGCAGGATTTATGGATGCCATGGCAATTCTGTGGCAGTTTCACCTGATATTCTTATTTTCTCTGCTCCCTAAACACCCTATTCGAGGGCACTCAAGAAGTTGAAGAGGGAATGGATGGTGGTCATTCTGGTGGCTCAAGATTGGCCTCGCCGAATGTGGTAATTTGATCTTCTCAGGATGGCCAAAGGGCCTCCGTCCAGATTGCCTCTCTGCCCAGACCAACTAGATGCCACTTGTTAAGTCGACTGGCATTGACGACGTTGCTACCAAGACCATTATACTTCAGGTTCCGGGGTTTTCCTCTTCTGTGTAGAATACCATGATCAAGGCCAATCAACCGTGAGGTGCCACCAGATATATTGCCTCGATGTACAGCGGTGCACATTGCTGGCTAATACAGCAACAAATCTCTGCTCATTTTCTCCTAGCATCTCAATGGGATGAGAGGGAAAATGGGTGGAGATTACAGCAAAATCATTGAGGCGATTTTCTCCGTAGACTATTCCGGAGACATATTGCAGCACCTCTCGCCACACTGAATCTGCCCCTTTAGGTCTACAAGCCTTTTTCACAATCACAATTCTGATCCCAGTCTTCTAACATAATAGAAGATGTTTTGAATAGAGAAAGGGGCGTGATCTTCAGAAAAACATCTCTGATATAAAAGTTTTCGATACAAATCAAGATCTATTACAAAAATTCTAAAATATAATCTAGGGAATTTTTAAAAATGACCCAATTACCAGTAGATCCATCCCAGATAAGCCACAGATGAGGTCCAGAAAACTAAAATCTAGTTGATACGTAATGTTTAAATGTTTCAATTGTTATAATACCAGTTTTGATCTTATGGTAAACATAGGGGTTTATGCTTTACATTTGGTTCAGAAGTAATATAAGGTTAATAACAGCAATACCAAATATGTCAAGCACTCATAAATTTATGATGTGGTGCAACACTTGATAAAAGGCACTGTGAAGCCAGAAACATGATAGGTATTCTACAGAAATACGTTTTGAACCTTTTCATAATCAGACACATTCTATAGCATTGTTGCTCTGTGCCAGATTAATCAAAAAGTAAATGTTGAAAGTGTTCCCATACTGAAACAAAAGTACTGGGTCACTTTTACACAATTAATTTTATGCTTAATAATTATTTTGATCCAAGATCAATTATTTTGGACTGTCCGGACATACTAGAGAATGTCTACCCTGAGGGTCACATGATCTCATCTTACACAAGTACATCCCTAGTAATGTAATTGTGACATCACATGATTTCCCTTTATTGATGCCCAAATACAGACTCCCACTTTGAGCTGCAAAAATTATTCTTACAAAATGTCTCTCTACCTTGAATACTATACTGCATTGATGACAATACAAGGCCTGAAGGCTGTATGTAGCCTTCATCTGCGACTCCAAGCTCCTTCATGCTTTATTGCCAGATTTGTTTGTTACAGCCTGTAACCCCTGTTTAAAATGCGTGCTCATAAGTGCATCTTTATTTGACAAAATAATACTTAAACTTTTTAGATTAATTGTAATGTGCAGCTCATTAGAAGGCTAGAGGGCCATGGTCCGTGTAATAGGTTACCTCTCACTGCTGTACAGCAACAGGATGGCCAAGTACAGAAATGCCAAGTTATGATGTAATACAGAATACTGTCAACCTTAAGTTTGACAAACAGAGCACCCTGAAGGCTCCAGCAGTTCAACAATTTTAAAAGATAAAAATTAAAAATGCTTACCAGGAAAAGAATTCGTAGAAGGGGACGGAGTTAATGAACGATTATTTCACGTGCTCGCCAACCATAGACCGTCTATGCTCCTTTGCATGAGGCTTCTGGGAAAAATGGTGAAGAAATTCGAAACAATCCCATATGGAAGGTCTCATTCCAGATCCTTGCAGTGGGATCTAATGACAAAGTGGCTGGGCACAACCTTTGAGTGGACTCCCAACCAATCCAGTTATCTCCAGAGACTTGGTTATCCCTTCAGTGGTGGATGGTCCAGGACCACCTGGGAGGAGGAAAGTCCTTCACCCCGTGGTTCTGGGTGACTTACCACAGATGCCAGCAGTCTGGGCTGGGCGGCAGTCATCCTAAATCTTTGCCTACAAGGCCTTTAAACAGAACAGGAGGCCTCCCTTCCAAGGCGGAACCAAGAGTGCCAGGGTGATGTTCGTGTCAATTCAGATCTTCACTTGGGCGGAACAATTCGCTCCCTCACTCTTTGCAGTATTCATTCCAGGCGTACAAAACTGGGAGGACGATTACCTATGTTGCCATGTGGTTATGTGGTCACTTCATCTGGAAGTCTTCCAAATGCTGGTTGGAAGGTGGGGTCTCCCAAACCTGGACCTCTTGACGTCAAGGCACAAGCGGTGGGTTTCCATGTTCTGCTCAAGGGCCAGGGACCCCTTGCGGTGGGCGTCGATGTCATGACTGTGCACTGGTAATTCCGTTTGGGTTACCTGTTTCCGCCAATTCCGATTATTCCACGCGTCTTCCAGCGAGTCAAACAGGGAGAGCTTCCAGTAATACTGCTGGCTCCCGACTGGCCACGCTGGGTCTGGTTACACAGACATTCTCTTCATGGCAGTGGATCAGAACATTCAACTACTCCTTCCCAATGACCTCCTTCTTCAGGTCCCCTTTTCGTAATCAGGACCTGCCTGGGCTGGCTTTAATGGTGTGGCTGTTAAAGCCAGCCTCTGGCAGTCCAAGGGATTCTCCTCCAGGGCTGTAAACACCCTGTTGCGAGCTCAAAAGCCAGTTTTAGCACGCATTTATTACAAAATCTAGCACATACATTAAGTGGTGTGAATATTGGGCCCGTCACACGACTCTTATATGTCTCGACTGCTGTCTTTTCTCCGAGGTCTGGATGAGGGGACTCTGCCTGGGTTCCCTAAAGGTGCAGGTCTCTGCTCTCTCAGTCTACTTCCAACTGAGTCTAGCAGACATGCAGGCCATAAGGACTTTTTTGCAGAGGTTCTACACATTCAGACCCCCTATGTTCTGTCCATGGCACCCTGGGATCTGAATTTAATTCGCAATATATGCCAGAAGCTCTCCTTTGAATTCTTACAGTGAGCTGTTCTAAGGTTTTTGACTTGGAAAATTGGGTTTCTGCTGGCCATTGCTTCGGCTTGTAGAGTATCTGAGCTTGAAGCCCTTTCCGGCAGAGAACCATACCTTATTTTTCATGACGACAGGGCAGTACTCCGTACTGTGCCCTACTTTCAACCAAAAGAGGTTTCTGGATTCCACATAAACCAAGAAATTGTGGTTCCGGTGTTCCAGGAGGCATCTGGAACCTAACCCTTTGGAGCATCTGTACATGGTCAGAGCCTTACCTGTATATGTCCAACAGACTTTATATATTCGCTGTACAGACTATTTTTTTGTTCCGTTTGATCCCATAAAAGGGGCTGGCCTGCTTTCAAGCAAAAATCACTGCCAGATGGCTTACTTCTACAATCAAGCATGCTTACTTCAGTGTGAACCAACCTGTGCCCACTCGCATTGCCGCCCACTGCACAAAGTCGGTGAGGGCCTCTTGGGCTGAGCGGAATGAGGCCTGTGTGGACTAGCTCTGCAGGGTGGCCACCTGGTCCTAGGTCCACACTATAACAAAATTCAATGTCTTTGCTTCTCCAGACGCCAGCTTTGGCCGCAGTGCTTTATGCGTCGGACTATCAGCTGTCCCTCTCTTAAGGGGGCTGCTTCTGTATGTCCCCACAGTGTAGTGTCCCCCACACTGGATGCAGGAGAAGAGAGGATTTTTATACTTATGATAAATCCGTTTCATTGATTCCATCTGGGGACACTGCGCTCCCTCCCTTCTACTAATCCGCTGTTTAATCTTTGGTTGTTTAACTCCCCTTCCTTGGGGCTTTAGAATCACGCTGAGGAGCTACAAGGTGTTGCAGAGGATAGGAGTTAACTAGTTAAGTGCCAACTCCATGCAGCAGTGTCCCCCAGATGGAACCTGAGAAACAGTTTTATCGCAAGTACAAAAATCTTCTTCTCTCTTTAATGTTATTCTCATACAGTTTGTAGATATTGCCAAACACAGTGACTTTCAAGCTGATCATGATCGCTAGCATGTTTATTATGAAAGTAGGACTCTAACCTGGAAAGTACATGAGCGCAGCTGAAGTCCCTCCTGAACATACTGGTCCAGTTGAGCAGGGACACTGATTTTCTTCTCCTTCGTCAGAGAGGCAATGGGGAACGTCCGCACTACTGACTGTTCAGCCACTGCAAACAGAGACAGTTTTTTGGTCATTTTTCTACCAGAGAAAGTATGTATATGAGGTGTACTGCATATCTGGCTGTCAGTTCAGTAGTGTACAATTGTCACACAGTTCTACACACTGCTCCCTTAAGCATACATTGTTTCATTTTTATGTTGTGATGAGGAGACAAAACATCTCATATAAGCTGCAATACTACCTGGAGCATTACAGTTCCGCTTTGCTACATGCAATTATTTTTACTGCTCCATTGTTAGTCTCACAGCGGCTGTGTAATACTTTGGAGGGGGCTGGGTGCATGAGGACAAATGAGAATCCCCAATCCTGGACATTGGTGACATTTGGAACTCTGGCTCGGACACCATTCAGCAGCCATTGTAAACTAGCAATTGAAATTGTTCACACCTTAAGGTGGTATTAAATCTTGAAGCATAATCATTTATATATCAAAGTGAGCAAGATCTCAGATGGACAGATGTTTTCTCACCGATTATTATGAAAGGAAAATTCTACTTGCAAGTTAAAAGGTAAAAATTAAATTACATAAAGAAAATACAATAAGAGAACTTTTTTTTTTTACTAACCGTAAAATCCATTTCTCTGACTCCACTGGGATATACTGCGACAATGTGTTATTGTAAGTGGATCTGGAGTAAAGGCACTTTAACACACAAACACTTTGAGCGGCTAGCTAATCCTCTACTACGCCCCTTCCATGGGAGCCATCTACAGCTTTTATAACAAAGCGCATAAGAGTGCCAACGAGGCGTAACCACCACCAACGGAAAAGTAATCAGCAGCAAGCATTCAGAGCAAGGGAAGGGAGCGCAGTTTCCCCAACTGGAGTCAGAGAAATCGAATTTACGATGAGAAAAAAAAATAGCAGATTAAAGTAAAAATAAAAGAAATTAAAAACACAGGGTAAGAGCCCATAGAAAAAACTTTCAATGTGTAGTGGAACACAGACAATAGGTTATGTCTCAAGCCTTGGAGTAAGGGAACTGTAAGGCGACCAACTGGTCCTACAGCAGAAGAATTCTAGGTGACACTCTGGGGATACTGGTGCCTCTCACCACACCCTCCTCAACACCCCCAGGAATATCATTTGGTTAGCTATGGCTGTCATAACAACCTGTGAGTAAGCTGGTAAAAAGGAGTGGAGCAGAAATATTGCCATTTTTTTTTGCTAGTGTTCTCTATTCTAGGTGTGGAATTTAACACATTCACAGGGGCAGATTCAATTTGGTGCAAGGTGAAACAATGTGTTTCCGAAACAGTCAGCAGAGACATCGCGTCAGAGATTTTACAGAAATCTACACTCATTTTCCCTTGCGTCCTATGAAGGCCCAGAGAAAAACAAACAGGTTTGTTTCCGTAATAGCCGTCAAAATGCACATATGAACTTCAAAGCGATGCTCAGCAGGACCTTGTGAGGAACTGAGTTTGCCCCTTTGTGTCTAGCTAATGAAGATGGAAAAAAAGAAGAATTTTAGCTGTATTTAACAGAGCTGGCTGCTGTTTCGAGGTGTTATCCTCCTGGAGCCAAATTATCTTGGAAGGGGCACCAGACCTCAGGGACCCAAGTAGATTTTTTTAAAAAAATGTAATCTCCCAGCCCAGATTTAGCAGCGTCAGGATCGAGGCATGACACTCCTACCCTGAAGCATGCAAACACAACAAAGTGTTACTGTTGTAATTATGGAATAAATTACCTAATGGGTCGACAGGAGTACCCTTGAAGATGCAGCGGTAAGTGGTGAGGAAAAGAGCCCCTTCAGCAGGAAGTAAAGGTGGACCTCCAAGGCTGCCACCGGATGCTTCCTCTCTCCCATCGGGCAGTAGATAGACTCTAAGTCCCTCCATTACCAAATCTTCACCCACTAACAGTAATGGTCGCAAAAGTTTGGGCTGTGAAAGGGCAAAAAACAAACAAAAAGCAAGAACAAACATTAATAATAAAACATATAAAACAAATGAAGATGGAAAAGTGCAAAAAGAAGAAAAAGGAGTACTCTGAGGTTTGGTGAAAAATCATCCTACCTGGCAATGCAAGTGGAGACAAGCTGGAAGACCAATCAGAAGCCACAATGGTGGAGATTACAGATTCTGATTGGCTAATTCCACTCCCACACTCTGCAGCCATTTTAAAGAGGTAAACTTAAATGTTTGGCAGTTAGGTGGTAATGAAGCTACAAAGGAACATACCTAGGTTGGGATACACCTGGAACATAGCACACAAATAATGCAAATCTTAATATATTACCCTCTCAAACAGACTATCTATGATACACCCACATAATGCACTCATTCAATTAGTGGGGAAGATCAATGTTTATAGACATTTTCAGTTCCTTTGCAAGATTCAAATACTTACCTTTTGAATTGGGGGAAGCCTCTTACTCTCTCTGTGCACAGCATCCAAAGTCTCTATGTGCATCTGTACAATATCTACATAAGAAGAGTCACAGAAAGATACAGTAAGAAAAATTATGCAGCCATGATATCCTTATGTAACTTGCATAATGTGTCTGGTGAGAATATCTACTAGCCAATTGATGTCATCTATACCGCAATTTGCATTATACACACTAATAACAAATACTACAGAACATACATCAGATTTCCCATTGGCACTATAATTTCCCCTGCATTAATATTGTGCAGCTGACAAATACATGCGACAACACCTCTAGAATCTCAATTTTAGTTATACAGTTAAGGAGGCTTCATTTGGTATATGGTAGTAATAGTAGAATTAAAGGGACTCTAACCCTTTATTATTTATTTTCCCCTTGGATTTGCCTAAAGTAAATATTAGGGGATACATGTATAAAAATATCCTTGTTTTAGGCATTTACCTAGCTTCTATGATAGCACTAGTAAAGTCTGTATGAAGTGTCTCACCATTTGGTACAATTCCATTGGTTAACTCTCCTTCCCAGATTTCTCCTCTGACAATCTTATTGATGTGTGACAATTCTCTCACTATACAATAGCTTAAGAGACATTATCCCTGTACCAATGTATAAATGTGGGGATGTTGTCAGGTTCAGAAAAGACTGTACATAAGACAGAAAGGCAATGTGGTACCATATAATCACTTGAAATTGCATACACCGAAACCTAACTTAACATAACTATACCTGTTCATACATTCATTATATAGCACCACCAATTCTGCAGCGCTGCACAGAGAATATTTGTCACTCACATCAGTTCCTGTCCCATTGGAGCTTAGTGAATAAGTTCCCTAACACACACACGTACGTTAATTTCGTCACCAGCCAAATAACCTACCACTATATTTTTGGAGTGTGGGAGGAAACTCATGCAAAACACAAAGATAGCTGGGATATCACCTGTAGGAGAAAGGGTAGGGTGCGGAATTGTAAGTGCTGGGACTGCACAGCAAACCTGAGGAGGCAGTGGTGTCCTTCCCAGATTGGAACGTGTAGGTAAGCAAGCATCTTTGATTTCCATGGACACCATAAAACTACCCACGTATCATGCTGCTGATTACCCCCAGGTGGACATTCAGAGATTTTAACTTTAGGATGGACCTAAACAAGCCATCTGGTTTCTGTACCAAGAAAAGATTGGTGATGAACCCCAAACCTTTGCGGCCTTCCGGAACTGGGATCACTATTCCAGGAAGAAGGCAGGTGGTGTATACCTATTAAAGGTGTGATGAGCCATAAAAACAGAAAAAACTATTTTCTTTGTAAAATAGCCATCGCACCTCATCACATAGTTTTTCAAGGGGTCAATACGGGAGAAAAGAGGATTTATACTTACGATAAACCAGTTTATCGGATTCCATCTGGGGGACACTGCTACCATGGGTTGAGTAGGGTAGGAAGATTTGGCACCTAAATAGTTCATTTCCAAGCTGCCGACAGGCCCCTCCCCTGCCAACCCCCACAGGAACTCAGTTTGATTAAAAAGCCCCAAGAAGATAGGCCAATCAACCAAGAACACACAGAAGAAAGCAGAAGGGAGGGATTGCAGTGTCCCCCAGATGGAATCAGAGACACCGATTTATCGTAAGTATAAATCCTTTTTTCTCTTTCATCCATCTGGGGGATACTGCTTAACAATGGGGACCTAACTAAAGCAGCCCCCTTGAAGGGTGGGACCGCTCCGATAGCCCAGGACGTAAAGCACTACGACCAAATGATGCGTCAGATGACGAAAGACATTGAATTGGTAAAATTTTGTGAAAGTATGGACCAAGTAGCTGCTCTGCATAACTGATCCGCTGAGGCCCCATTCCGCGCAGACCAAGACGCCCCCACAGAACGGGTAGAATGGGCAACAATATGCTCTGGCACAGGACGGTTAGCACAAACATAAGCTTGCTTAATAGTCAAGGTAAGCCATCTAGCAATAGATTGCTTAGACGCTGGCCAACCACGTTGAGAAATCAAACAAGATAAACAAAGTATCTGTCCCACAAATCTTTTCCGTTCTCTTGACATAAATTCGTAGAGCCCTGACCACATCCAAAAATTCCTGTTCCAGATCCCTGAGGATCCTCTGTGAACACAGGAACAACTATCTTCTGGTTTACATGGAAACCAGACACCAACTTAGGAAGGAATGATGAAATTGTTCTTAAAACCGCACTATCATGAAATACCAAATAAGGTTGACGACAAAAAAAAAAGCCCCCAGCTCCGACACCCTCAAAGCTGAGGCAATAGCAAGAAGGAAAACCACCTTCCAAGTTAAGAACCGTAACTGCTGACTGTAACAGTTAGAACGGAGGCTCCTGCAGCATATTAAGGACCAAATTAAGATCTCAAGGACCCGTTGGTGGAACATAGGGAGGTTGGATATGAATAACTCCCTGTAAGAAAGTCTTAACATCCGGAATCTCAGCCAAACATCTGTGAAAATACACAGACACTGCCGACACCTGAACCCTTAGAGATCCTAATCAAAGACCTCCATCGAAGCCATCTTGTAGAAAAGAAAGAAACCTAGCAAGATGAAAACGACTCTGAACTGCAGGTCTTATTCCTACACCATTTTATATATGTACGCCAGTTACAGTGGTAAATACGAGCTGAAACTGGCTTCCTAGCTTTGATGAGAGTATCAATTACCCTCAAAGAGAATCCTCTGGATTTCCACAGACTGGCTTCAACAGCCATGCTGTTAAATTCAGCCGGGGTAGATCCTAATGAAAGAATGGTCCCTGAATTAGCAGATCTTTCCGAAAAGGTAACCGAATATCCGGACCTACTGCCATAAGAAGAATTTCTGGAAACTAGACTCTTCTTGGCCAAGCTGGAGCCACCAGAATGACTGGCCGACCTCCCTGCCTGACTCTCCGAAGGACCCTGGGAATCATTGATATGGGAGGAAACAGGTAACCTAACCTGAAGTCCCATGGCATTGTCAACACATCCACTGCCACAGGATCTCTTCCCCCTGCGCAAAACTCTGGAACCTGTTGAGACGCGACGCCATCAGATCTCGATCCGGAAGTCCGAAGTTCCCACTTGTCTACCAACAATTGAAAAACTTCCGGATGCAGAGCCTACTCTCCCGGCAGACCTGCCGGCTTAGATAGTCCGCTTGCCAGTTCTGAATTCCTGGAATAAAGACTGCTGACAGCACAGGAACGTAACTTTCGGCCCAAGATAAAATCTGAAATGTTACTTCCATTGCTCCTGCACTCTTGGTGCCTTCCTGCCTGTTTATGTATGCAACTGCCGTAGCATTGTCGGACTGAATACGAATCGGCAGTCCCTGCAGGACACTCTGTGCTCCCTGGAATGCCCTCAACATGGCCATCAGATCTAGAATATTTATGTGAAGAGCACACTCCTGCACTGACCACAGTCCCGGTAGTCTCAGGTGAAGGGCCACTTCTCCCCACCCTCAAACTGGTGTCCGTGGATACTAAGATATAAGACCACGGAGCAAAGGACCTGCCTCTCATCACATTGTCTCTCCCTATCCACCATCTGAGAGACTGTCTCGCCTCCGAGAACGATACCAGTTGACGATCTAACTTCAGATGGGACCCTGTCCATTTCTTCATCATGTCCCATTGAAAACACAGAGAGTGGATTCTGCTGTAAGGGAAAGTCTCGAAAGACGGCACCATCTTTCCTAACAGTTTCATGTACAGGAGGACCAACGGCATCATGCAGGACAGAGCCCTGTTTGTCACCTCTTGCAGAGATCTTATCTTGTTTTCTGGAATAAGAACCCTGCAACATGCCGTGTCCATTATTCGTCCCAGGAATTACATCCTTTGACAAGGTATCAACTGTGACTTCGGGCGGTTCAGGAGCTAACCATGTATCTCCAGAACTTGAATGGTAAATTGAAGCTGCTGTTCCAACAATTGCGCTGACGCAGCTTTTATTAACAAATCGTCCAGATAGGGCACTATTTGCACCCCTCTGGCATGAGGAAAAGCTGCCATTATCATCATAATCTTTGTAAACACCCTTGGGGCTGTTGCCAGGGCAAATGGAAGAGCCCTGAACTGATAGTAAGTTGATCCCTCCGTGAACCTGAGGAGAGACTGATGCCCCTTCCAGACTGGAACATGGAGGTAGGCGTCCCTGATGTCTACTGATGCCATGAATTGACTCGCCTCCAGACCGTTGATGACCGATCTCAGATTCCATCCGAAAAGAAACTACCCGCAGGTGAAGATTTAACTGCTTGAGGTTCAATATTGACCTGAACGAGCCATCCGGCTTCTGGACCAAAAAGAGGTTGGAATAAAACCCTTGCCTCCTTTGATCCTCCGGAACCTCTACAATAACTCCCTGTAGAAGAAGCGAATCGACACAGTGGAGCATTGCCTGTCTTTTGTGTGGATGGCGGGGCAAACTGGTTACAAAAAGACCTGTGAGGAACTGGCCCCACCAAATCTATCATGTAAACTCGTCATGATTCCCTGAATCCATCTGTCCCCTGATGACTCTGCCCACTGGTCTCTGAACAGTAGCAGACGTCCTGAATTCTGGGCCTCCTCAGATCCGTACCCTGCAGCTTCCTTCAGGTGCATAGCCAAGGGAAGCAGCTCCGAATCCTGCAAAGCAGATGCCAACTGCCCAGCCCATGCTTCCAGCGCCCTGGCAACCCAAGCCGATGAAAACGCAGGCCTAAAATTTGTACCAGCAGCTGTAAAGACAGACTTCAAAAAAGTTTCCAACTTACGATCAGTCGAATCCTGTAACGAAGCTGCGCCTGGTATCGGCAATGTAGTCTGGCAGACCAACCTCGCCACTGGAGTATCTACCTTCGCCACCTGTTCCTAGCGAGCCATATCCTCCTCCTGCAGAGGATATAATGACCCATACCTTTTAGGCATAGCAAGCTTTTTGTCTGGCTGTTTCCAGGAAGCCTCTGCAATCTCTCTCAACTCTGCAGAGGAAGGAAAACAAATCGCCTGTCTTGAAGCCTTCTTAAACAGAGATCAGTCCAGAGACCTAGGGCTAGATTTACTAAGCTGCGGGTTTGAAAAAGTGGTGATGTTGCCTACAGCAACCAATCAGATTCTAGCTTTCATTTATTTAGTACCTTCTAAAAAATGATAGCTAGAATCTGATTGGTTGCTATAGGCAACATCCCCACTTTTTCAAACCCCGCAGCTTAGTAAATCTAGCCCCTAGTCTCTCCCACGTCTACAAAACCCAAGGTCTGACGTACTGCTTTAACCAGATCGTCCATACCTTGATATCTAGCACTGTCCTCTAATTCCACTAATGAGGAATCAGAATCCTCTAACAATTCACCTTCCTCTTCAGAGGATCCCTCTGAGTCAGACAAGAGAAGAAGCGGATTTGCTGATCTGTCTTTTATTCTTAGATAAATGTCTAGGGTTCTCCAACAAATTATTTAACCGATCCAAACCTTTTGCCACTGCAGACCAACCAGGCTCCCCCGAAGGGGGTGAAACCTGAGACACCACGGAAATATATTGTCCTACTGCCGACGGCAAAAAACTTGTCATCTCCGTAGAGAAACATCTGAACTAATGGAGGCTGCTGTTCCAGAGGTAGAGGGTAACACCGCAGCTACCGCTGGAATTTCAGTTGGCTTAGATAATAGCTTGACCAGGGTACTAACCCCTGTGTCAAACAGCTGCCCACTCAGGATGATCTGCTACCGGAACGGAGCTGGCCCTGGGCTGCTGCGCAATTGACGCCCCAGCGCAATCAGCACAAAGCACCCCTGTGTCCTGATGTTCGCCGGCTAATTTGGTTTTACATTTGGAACAGGCATACAACTTGGCATGTGTTGCTTTATTTTTCTCAGCCATTATAACAGAAAACAAAGCTACCACCCAGCAAAAAATATAGGCACATACACACAAGATATTTACAGAGAAAATACTAACTAATCTATGACCTAGTCAAAAGATAGTATTTCTGCTTCTGAGAGAGCTATAATCTCTTATAAATATTATGCTCTTCCCCAATATGTGCCCAAATAATCTATACTTCCCTATCTAACAGTATAGAGTATAACTTGTACTTAGCAGAGAGAAGCCTGTCAGCAGCTGTAGTCTTTCAGAATTGCTGCTGTCTCCTTTCCACTGGACACTTTTGGCACCAGAGGAATCTTCCAAGTGCTCCATCAGCGGGGGTGGGGGAGTTTCAGTCTTAACTCCCCCTCTGCTGTGCTTCCCTGCAGTGTGCCAGTGATCTCTACTTCTCCTGACAAGTAGAATCGCATGGCATCCGTTTTATCTCTGCCACATTGCAGCGCTGTAACTGCCCGGCCAGCTATCAAGTTCCCCCTCCTCCTTCAACGAGGAGTGGACTTGGTACACTCCACTCTCCTCAACATGGCCCCCGGGGACAGACAGGACTACCGGCACTCTATGCTAGCGGCAGCACCGGTATCCTGTAGCAGTGTGACAGCGATCTATACAGACTGCTTGTCACACTGTGAGAAGCACTCACAGTCTTGTGCTGGAGCTCACAGTCTTGTGCTGGAGCTGTCAGCGGGAGCCGTTCGGCACCCTGCTGGCAGCTGCTTCTCCAGACGAGTGTGCTCTGTAATACAGAGTCAATTCTCTAAAAAGTAAAAGAACTTGTGAAATAAAAATAAAAAACCTAAAATCACAGTGAATTCAATTCACTGTCCAGCTTGAATCTTCAGCCCAACTCCTTGGGCACCTACAAAAAAAAACTGAGTTCCTGTGGGAGTTGGCAGTGGGAGGGACCCGTTAGCAGCTTGGCAATTAACTATTTAGGTGCCAAACTCCTCCTATCCTACTCAACCCATGGTTAAGCAGTGTCCCCCAGATGGATGAGAGAGAAATCCCAAATATCTCCAGCCTTAACCTAGACTACACTGTTTACGGCACTTAGCAATGCAAAAGAATAGGTTTCAGCACAGACCAAGGAGAAGCAACGTACCTCTTCCCTGCTTTTCTCTTCCACTCCTTCCTGTGGTCAGTATTAACCCTTTCATTGCATGAGGAACCTCTCTCTGTCTTATATATGTCTGGTCTCGGGCATCTTATCTTCATTGTAATTGGTTATTGCAGTGCCTGGAGCTGAACACCCAGGCACGTTCCCCTCTTCCTCACTAATCTGTGCCCTGTCAGATGGATCGCGGACAGCGACCTTCTGCAGGTATGCAGGCGAAAGACAGACACAGGAAGTTAACGCTAACACTGTAACAGCAAGAGATGTTTGTTAAATACTGGAGTAAACAAATTTTTCACTGCTGCAATGAGCAGCAATAAAAATAGATTTCTCCAGCGAAGGAGACAATAATTATAAATAGACTCCATGGTCTGGATTGGCCTCCTACAGAGCCGGACGTTTAAATATATATAGAAAAATGCTGTATATATTGTTTTTCTGGATGACTGGTTCCTTGTCTTACCCAGGGGTGTGAAATGAGACAAAACTAGAGCCTTGAGGCATTTGCGGTTACAAAAGAACTCTCCCATCACCCAACTCTTTAGCCACTGCTTCCCACAGCCATATGTTCCACTACGGTGAGCAAATCCGCCCTGGGTGTTCCCAATTGTAGTCCCTCAGGCAGCTGCACTGACCACCACTCCACCTCAAATTATCTGTCCCTCAGTTCCAGGAGGAACACAAAAATTGTCTGTGGACACAGAAAGAGGCAGAGGAGGGTGGACTCCTGCTCAGCTCCCTACAGTCTTAAGTTGTTGAAAGAGTTCCTAAAAGTGGGCTCAACCTGGAGGTTGAGACATAATAAAGTAAGAGAGACAAGGACTCTAGAGAGAAAAGATCTTTATTTTGCAATGTACTGCCTATAAAGGGTGTGTATCTGCAATACAGAGACAGGCCAGATAATCTAGATAGTGGATAGTCAAGAGAGGGGGGAGGAAAAAAAACAACCACTCTCAAGGCTTACCACCCCTAGACCAGAATCCCCCTGTAGAAATTAAAGTCTGGAGGGAAGAAGACCGTAGCTGTTGCTGCACTAGGAAATAATTGCTGCTTCCACACAAGCTCTGTGTGTCTAGTTTTCGTGGGCTTGCCAGAAAGGAAAGCCTGCCAAGGAGGAGATGCCTTGGAGAGATTCCACCACACCCTAGGGTCTAGCAATAGAAGGAGGCTGCACTAAGACGCACCCTAAGCCAATTTGCAGGCTAGTGCATGACTGCTTAAGGGAGCCAAAACCTGGCCCCCTTCAGTCGACTGGACACACTGCCCTCACTCATCTCACGCAGACCCCGGCACCAGGGCATAACTGATATAAAGGCGAAGAAGGGAGCCTCCAATTTGGAAGCTGTACGTCTGGATCACAGTCTGGTACCGATCCATCTGATGGTTGTCACTCATGGGGGGTTCCCGGTCACCATCTGAGTCTAAAGTGACCAGGCCCCTTTCAAAGGCATTACAACGCTGGAAACGGGCATGTGGCAGAAGGAGGTACCATTTTCTGTACCTCTGCTATCCACTCCATGCACCCACTGTCGCCGTGGCTGAACAGATATCCGATTGTAAAACAGAACACTTTGATAAATCAAATTAATGAAAAAGAAAATAAGCTATATAAGGAAAAAAGAATAGAAAAAGATTGAGGTTATAGAGAGGGAGGATCTGAGATTTTCCGGTTACTTTAAAGTGCCCAAGCTCCATTTTACCGCACTCTACACCCCAGTGCCTGCCCCGTCCCCATAGGATCTAGGAGAATTATTCACTGTAAAACATTGCACAATATGTAGGTGTTACAAAAATAAATCTTAATAAAACAATATAATATTATACTTACACCAAACATCAAGACAAAGATGAAACTTTGTTTTAAAACAATTCTCTAGTAATATTCTACTTTTTCAGAGAATGATTCAGAGTAACCTTTCTCTTGAGTTTTTTTCCGATATCAAGCTGAGCTCCACATCTGGGCCCAGACCAGGACGGCAAGACAAACTGGCTAACAATTAGACAATTCTTGTAGCAAGAAAAAATGCCTATCACCATTTACCATAAGATTACGGTAAACGCCTATAAATAGCCTGAGCAATTATTGGCTGAAAGAACATGTTATAACACTAGAATACTAAGGGTACCAATCTAACTGACATAGTGGCTAGTTACAAGCTACATAACAATTGACCATTTACTCCATCTGCATAAACACAAATACACACAATTATTACATGAAATGTCACACTGTAATTCAGTAAAGTCAACTGTAGAGCAAATTAAGTTTACGGATGTTGAGATTGTGCACCTGGAATCATGGTGTGCAGGCCTTTGAGGTGATCAGATGTGACGCCACTCTCTGTACATACTTTGTCCACAAAACGTGTGATGAATCGGACCACACAATGAGCCACATCTGAGCTTTCTGAATCTTCAAATCCACTTTCTGTGTCTGCACTCTCTGCAACGCTGCCAGCCATGCTAGAGGTTTTTTTTATGAAAAACAACACATCAGTTGACTGGAATTTAGCATCTAGCTAAGCAAGGTACATAAAGAGAGAGGACTCTTTATTTTATGATAACATGAATAACCTGTTTGTGATGAAGCTGTTGGTTACACTTTCTGTATCTCCCAGGCCAGCACCACCTCTCAAAAGCCGGTTTTTAGAGGTGTCCAGTGGTAAGAGTAGATAGCTCATGCGATTGGCATAGTGGATAGCCTGGCTAAATACAGTGCTCTCCTCTTTCTGAATGAGCTCCAGCTGCTTTTCACGCTGAAGTGTTGGCCATAGACGACATTGCTCTGCTGCCAGCTCCAGTGCTGATCTTTCCTCTTCTTCCACTTCATCCTGACAAAAGAAATTGTGGATATTATCATATAGGACATCTGTTTAGGTTACTAGGAGGCTAATTGGCTGCTATTAAATTAACCTTAGTCTTTCTCGGTCTGTGTGTGTATGTTATGGAATTTAGACTAAGTTAAAATAGGGCAGGGATTGATGCGAGTGAGGTCTCTGTACAGCTCTGTGGAACTAGTGACGCTATATAAATAGATGGAAGATGTTTGAGAGAAGCTCGCAAATTATTCTCGTCGCAAGATAACGGAAATAAAAAAAATCTGCAGATTTTACAAAGCTGACCTAGTGACCACTGTGCACTGTACGGATTTTAAGCTTAAACTGTCTAACACATATAAAGGTATACCAAATGGGGGAATTAATCGAAATGTAAACCTTGTCTCATACCAAGACAATAGTTATGTTAGATATTTTAGCGAGTTTAAAAATCAGACAATTCTAGTGACCTTTATTCACTATTGTAGACAACCCACTCAAAATCTAGTACATTTATATTTTTTTTGCAAAAGGGGTCATGGTAGAGACCATATGCGGTCATATTTTCTCAAACATTTAGGCATGTTTATTAATCAGTAACTCACTCCACATTTACAAATCTGTGTGCGCCTGGTGCTAGCTAAGAACTGGTTCTTCTACAAAAGTCTTCAAAAGTATGGATGGTAAAAAAACTGTTCAGAGGCTGCACACATTAATTAGTGATTCATGCCCATAAGGTGTATGTTTATTGTTGTAAAAACAGAACACAACAGTGGTGTACCTACCCTCAAAGTATTGTGTTCCTTTCAGTGTGTGCATCAATAAACAAACATATAGGGGTTAATCTCTAATAATACCTATGTGCAGTTTCTGAACATTTTTTTTCATGCATTTTATCATTTGTTTTTACAGTTTTTCATGCATAATAATTTAATAATGACATGATTCAATACTAAAATATACCCACTTTGTTTTGAATAGGGAACATTGATTGCATACAATATATATATTTTATAGATTGGTAAAATGGGTTACAAATATATGAATTTAACTGGAATTAGGAGGAAACCGTATAAACGTACAGTATGGGAGCGACATGTAGCATACAGAGAAAATACATAGGGAGAGTCTAGGAGACACAACTGGATTTAGGAGAGGCATTATGGTGTCGGAAAAACAGTTACCGAGTTTGATGTAGTGTCCTCAGAAGTTAGATACAGGGCTCGGATGTGGTTTTGGACATCCCCATAAAACATAGCTTCCCAGAACTGCATGTTGGTCCAAACTAGGTGCTCTTGGACACAGCTGTAAGCAAACTGCGTAATACCAGGGCTCAATTTCTACAAGGGGTAAAGGAAAATATTGCAAGGAACTCAATACTGTACAAAATATAAAATAAACCTTTAGCATAGTGCCAGAAAATGAGAATAAATAGGAGACAAATATTAATACAAATAACATAGTTCACCAACATGTTTCAGTAAGGTAAAAACTAGTAAGTCACCTTTGTAGCCTGGGAACTTACCCTGCAGAAAGCTGTGACCAGAGGTAAGAGAGCTGCAGCTGTAGCATGTTCATCCAGTGATGTGCAATCCTGACAAGAGACAAGGAAACAAGGGTCTGTTATTTCTCCTGCTTAAAGTATTCCAGCATCTCCCTCACACTTCTTCTTAGCAATGTACCTCCTAGCTTACATTCATTAATAAAGATAACATACTGCCCAGCAAGTCCAACAAAAATACTTCTATGGATTGCAACATAGATTTCGCTGGATCAAGCATATTCAAGAATTCACACTCTTTCTAGAGTAGTAGCAAAACGGAATTCTTATTGTTTGTTACTGTTTAAAAAGTAGAAGAAATGTAATAGAAAACAAAACCACAGACATAACCACACACCTGTAAACAGCAGTTCATTAGACGCACAACAAAGTCAAACTGTTGGTGATCCAGTACTGCACGATTCTGCTGCACATGAAGATTGAGCTCCTGGGTTAGACACTGTCTTGCTGCACGTCCCTTCAGAGCCCGAAGCACAGCTGGTTGCAACTACATAGAGAAAGTCAGAGTCAAACAGGACTAATCTTTTTATAAATATATATGTACAAGTTACAATGCCTTAACAGAACTTGAGATTTTTAGTAATGTATTTACTTCGGCTATGCACCTGAGCGCAAGCTGCTCTTTTCTAATATTTAAAAATCTATCCCCAAATTATAACTTCATCTCAAGCCCCTTCAGTTCTTATAAACTCCACAAACTATCTCATATATATTTCTGTGATCATATTTTAAGTGTTCTCTAAGATTTGTAGGAAAACGTCTCAAGTTTAGTATCGGTTCCAAGTGTGATAACTAATATTTTATTACCTGCGGAACTTTATGAAGACTAAACTAGAGCTAGAAAATATTCTCACAAGACATTAAAATTAATTAAACAAGGAAAGCATAAATAACGCATGATTCTGCATAATTGGGAATATATTTCTGCCTGAAGTATTGGTATGTCAATGGCAGGAATTTTCCCACTGTATAGGAACCCAGAGACTGCAAGCTCTACACATGTTCCTAAGACAGATAGATAACATAGATCTATCTCTATCTATATACATATCCATACATATACACACACACACACAGACACACCGCCAATCAACAGGACCAGTTCCCAATTCAGCCACACTTCTGAACGGTTCAGTTGGGGGATGGACTTACTGTACAGTCCGATTAAAGATGCATTCAATTTGGTCTAAAAAAAATAGCATGTCTATGTCATGAATATGTAAAATGTAATCCCAATCCGTTATTGTTTACAGTCACCTTTTTGGCCTCCAGCATTTTGTTCTCAAAGATATAAGATATACAGTTCCTCACAACTTCTAGTCGCCGGTTGCTGTTAGCCAGGGCACTGCCATTCCAGTCTACAATTGCTGCTAAAAAGAGAAGCAAGAGAGAAAATCACTAGGAATATAAGTAAGAGAGAATGAAGTAGTTATGGAGAGAAGAATGAATATAAGATGCAAAGGGGATAAAAAAAAATACAGTCGTACTGAGACCAAGGCTGCAAGATGCACATTGTGGAAAAGGCATAATATGTTCAAGACGATTGCTAAAATATTTTGGAATAATAAATATAATAAATATAATAAAAGCACAAACCAATAGGTGGCCCAGGTGGCACAATGCACTTCTTCTCTGCTTTAACAGCTGGGGGTGCATTATGCATCTTGGCAGCAGCTTGATCCAAGATCCATTGTATACTACTTTCATCCAGTAGAGGGAAAGGTTTATGTTGAGGTCGCAGATGACTGCCTTCAGCTGGGCGCTGCACTTTATGCATACTAACAGCAGGATAAGGGTTTTCCTACAAAAGATGGAAATGAATGTCAATATAAACAAAAAAAAACAAAAAAAAAAAAAAAACAACCCACTGCCTGTAAGCTCTACCAGAAAATTTGTCAAACACATGCCACCAGCACCACAAGAAACTATATTCCCAAGTTTAGCAGATTCATCAAAACAAAAAAAAACACATCATCGGCAAGTCATTATTATGGACTGACAGCAAGGTATTTTAAATGGCATATAAGTTTCTTGTCCACATTGTGACATAATCAGGGAAATAGGTACCATCTCCTGGGGTAGATAGCAACAAACAGCGGCAATAAGTTTCTTGAAACTCTGATTTTTAGAAGGACCACAGAAAGGAAACACCTGCTGTATCAAGACAGCAATCTAGCAGGCCTATTCTGTGACATGTTACAGACTTTCTCAGGATTGTTGGCACCCTTGAACCAGGGTGGTCAGTCCTTTTCGAGTGGTACAACATGGGGGTCGGTGGACCAGGTTTGCAGAGCTGTATCAACATACTTTTTCAAAATTTTTACAAAGTGGACCCTACTGCCTCTGTACCTTCTTCATAGGCACTTCTTCACGTTATGCAAGGCTTTGGAATACCCCGATGTCTATCTCCCTAGCACTGAATGAGAAAATGGGGAGAAAGGGAGAGATCTATATAAACAGCCTGAACCCAAACATGAAGAATGGGAAAACAGAACAAAAAGAAGCATAACAGGGAGGGTGGCCAGTTCTCCCCATGGATTAAGAGAAAAGAGGATTTTTATACTTACAATAAATCTGTTTCTCCAATTCCATCTTGGGGACACTGCTACCATGGGGTTGTGCGAGGGGTGAGGAGTTTGGCACTTAACAAGTTAACTTGTTAAAGTATGCTGCTGACAAGCCACTCCCCTCTGCAACCTCCCTGTAGCCTCTTCAGTTTAAGTATAAAGCCCCAAGGAGGGGAGACAACCAACCAGAGACCAAACGGCAGAAGAGCAGAAAGGAAGGAACGCAGTGTCCTCCAGATGGAATCAGAGAAACGGATTTATCGCAAGTATAAAAATCCTCTTTTCTCTTTCATCCGAGCCATTTCGCGCAGCCCAAGACGTGCCCACCGAACGGGTAGAAAGGGCAACAATACGATCTGGGACAGGTCGATTAGCATTGATATAAGCCTGCTTAATAGTTGACATAAGCCATCAAGCAATTGATTGCGTGAAGGCCGGCCATCCTCGTTTTGAGATAAAATAAAGAATCCGTGCGGCGAATCTTAGATGTCCTATGGACAGATTCGGAGAGCTCTGACCACATCCAGAAATTCTATTGAGCCTGTTAAAGATGCCTGTGGCTCCTCTGTGAAAACTGGAACCACTATTTCCTAGGTTAAAATGAAACCCAGAAACAACATTTGGCAGAATAGTTGGAATTGTTCTGAGAACCGCCCTATCATCATGAAACACCAGATATGGTTCGCGACATGAGAGCCCCCAGCTCGGAAATTCTACGAACTGACGCAATAGCTAGTAGAAAGGCAATTTTCCATGTTAGAATTGTAACTCCACAATTTGCAACGGTTCAAAGGGCGGTCCCTAAAGCATATTAATGACCAGATTAAGATCCCAGGGTGCCGTCGGCAGAACATATGGAGGTTGGATATGCAAGACTCCCTGTAGGAAGGTCCTGACATCTGGTATGTTTACCAGCCGACAGTGAAAATACACCATAAGAGCCGAAATCTGTACTTTTAATGACCCCAGGCGAATGCCCCCATCCAGGCCATCCTGGATGGGGGCATCCAGGCCATCCTGGCTGCAACTGCCGTTGAGGAAACAGATGAGGAAATGGAAGTTGCATTTAGGGAAGCTTCATACACATTTCCTGAAGCCTCCTTGAGGTGAAGGGTAAGGGGAAGTAGGTCTGAATCCTGCAGACCCATTGCCAACTGGTCAGCCCAAGTTTCCATAGCCCTGGCAACCCATGCTGATGAAAACATAGGTCTAAATGAAGTACCTGCTGCACTGTAGATTACTTTAAGAAAGCCTCTATCTTACGGTCAGTGGGGTCCTGCAGGGGGGCTGTCCCTGGAACAGGGAGAGTAGTGTAGCGAGCTAAATGAGCCATTGGCATATCAACCCTTGGAACCTGTTCTCAACTGTTTAGAACATCTTCCTGCAATGGGTATAAAAGCAAGGTACCTCAGTGGAATAACAAACCTGCATCAGGTTGTTTCCAGGAGGCTTCTGCAATCTCTTTCAATTCCACAGATGGAGGAAAATGGACCGCCCGCCTTCTGACCTTTTTAAAAAGACTACGATCTGTAGCTCTAGTCTCCTCTAGGTCTAGAAGCCCAAATCCCTGTCGTACTGCTACCACCAGGTTATCAATCCCTTGATTCCTGGGAAATGCCTCTGGTTCCGTGTGCGGAATCGGAATCCTCTAAAACCCCGCCCTCCTCTTCTGAGGATATCTCCGAATCAGAGGGGACAGAAGGGGGTTAGAGGATCTTTGTAAATTTTTCTTGTGTAAGGGTCTTGGTGCCTCCAAAAAACGGTTTAAGCTATCTAGGCACCTGACTGATGATGTAGACCAAGCCAGTTCCTCAGTAGAAGGGGCTTGAGAGGATAGTACGAATGGATCCCCCGCCTGTCCTGCAACAACGGACTCAGTGATCCCCAGAGGTTGAAGGGAGTACTGCAGCAACCACTGGGATTTCTGCTGGCTTAAAAAGCAGTTGTACCAGTGTGTTAACCCCCTGCGTCAGGGCAGTCACCCATGCTGGAGTTTCCTCTATTGGCGGAGTTAGTCTGGCCTGCGCTACCATGGGAACCCCACCGCAGTCAGTACAAAGTGACCCAAGGTTCAATGGGTAATTTAACTTTATACTTGAAGCAAGTGCAATATTTTGCAAGAGGTGCTTTACCCTTGTCAAACATTTTGTATGGAACTGTGTCACAGCAATAAAATGTAATACAGGCAATCACACAAGAAATAGGCAGACGATACTAACTAATCTATGACAGAAGTAAAAAGATTGTATCTTGTTAAAGCTATGTGTGAACCAAAAATATATCTATGCAAGTAGTATTCTATCTATTAATCTATTTGCATAAAATAATTTTATCCTAATACACCCCTATCTAAATATAGAGAGTACAGAATTAAGATTGTAATGTTACTTAGCCTTTCATAAGGCTAAGATGACTGGAGCAGGAGAGGTTTGTCAGCAGCTCTGCATTATCCGCAGGAGTAGCTGCTGTCTTTACCAGGAAGATGCTTTGGCGCCTCTTAGGAGAGTCCAACTTATCTCTGCAGGCGGGGGAGCTCTTTTACTAGCTGTCTCTGTCCTGCAAGGAGGGGCATCCAAAAAGCCGATCAGAACGGAGAACCTCCTGGGCCATGAGGATAGCATGAATTCCTTCTCATTTTATCTTGAGACCCTCAGAAGCATGACCACTGTAGTGAAGAGAGACTAGAGCACCACTATGGTGTGTACAAACAAAGCCCTGGAGTCTCTATATCTGGCTCCATAGACTTTTACAATGTGGTTTAACAGAGACGCCAAATGATCGACATCCGGCCTTCCCTACCAATGCACATGCTGTTGCAAGACCTTCAAGTGTCATGACCAGTTCCCTGGATGAACATCCTGAAGGCAGAGATAGTTTCTGCCTTCCAGTTGTCCACCCTGGGAATGAACACGGCCAAGAGAACTTGGAGATCTTTCGGTCCATAGCATAATGTGAGCAGTCTCACTCATGGCTTGGACACTCCTAGTGCCTTCTTGGTGGTTTAGAAATAGAAACATGTGGCATTTCCAAATGCAGTCACAGCTTTTGCTTCAAAGAAGGATTGGCCAGTACTTGCCCAGTGCCTTCAATACTGCCCTCAGTATTGATCAAGAGTTTGGATTCCTCAGACGTCAATGGACCTTGGGAACCTTGTTGGAAGCAGACTAGACTTCCCCCGTATTCTAGAGGTTGGCACCAGTGGTAAGTATCCAATTTCAGACATCCGTTGGTAAAGTTGCTTCTCTTCAACCACCAAAATAGTGACTGATGTACTCTTTGTGACAGTGCAATGCATTGACAGGTCAGCTCTAAGTGTGAACCATTCCACATGAGATTAGTTTATTCTGGAACTCCCTCAAATAAAAATAAGCAAATTGGACTGCCTCGAAGGAGACCATTTTGCTCAGAACTCTCATGCAACCATCAAAGGACACCTGCTTTTTGCACAAGAGAGATATCACCATGTCCTGAAAAGAGATAATCTTGTCCTCCGGTAGAAACACACGTTGAAGAAAGGAAGTAACCACAAGAAAAACAGCCCCTGTGATAGTTCAAGGTAGGATTTTTTTGAAGTTCATGATCCAGCCGTGTGTCTCCAGAGTCTTGGCCAGCTCTGCTATCTGGCTGAGAAGGCCAAGGAGGTTTTTGGACTAAGATATGATTGGAATGGCCTCCCAGAGTTTTGTGGTTTTTCCTGGTGGGAAAAAAAAAAAATCACTCCAAGGGAGATCCCTTAAGATCATGTATACCATGAATCAAGTGTCCGATGTGCAATCGAATCCCTTGACTTGGTTCAGGACTAGGCAAGAGTTCACCTCAGGAGCTCCTGAATGGGCATCCAGCCTGTGATGCTGGTTGGTTATCAGCAGGCTTGATAAGCTGGGCACATTGCTGGCCAAGATTATTTCCCACTCCGCTGGTTTCCTCAGGGTCCCTCAGGTTGGGCCCTATTATGAACTGGCTTGTAGGATAAAAGAACTGAAGGGCAAGACGCCTAGATCTAGGGACATTTGTTGGAAGGAACGAGCCCTCGTTTGGCGAGGCCCCCCCAAGCGAGTGCGTTTGCTGATCCTCCTCCTCACTCAAGGCTTGTGGGTCTGACTACATACACTGGAGTTTAGAACTACATATGGAGCAGGCAAAAATTTTGTCATCCCACTCCTCATAGGGCATTTTGCCCTTCCCAGACAATTACTAAAAAATAATAAAACTGGTGGCTACTGTGAAGTAGCCCAAAAAAAATTAATTAGGTTAGCCTTTAGAGGAATAGGGGGAAAGGAACTTACCATTAAAGAATTCTTAAAGTGCCAGAGCCCCTCACATCAGATCTATACTGCATTGTACTCCAGTGTGCCCCATAGGATGTCAAAAGGATGTCAGTGAAAAGGGGATTTCTGTCCCTATATTTATACATTTAAAAATGCTGTATACTTCTGTCAAAGCCAGTAGACTCCACTCAACATTTACTTGTGGAAATCATTAGCAATTCACCAATGAGGGTATTAAGTGTCAGTGACATTCATAACTCAGTGTCTGGGGGATCCAACCTAGTGATTGGTGAACGGTTGGGCACTCAGAACCAATCAGAATGCTGGGCGATATATACTGGTTATAATTGCTTAAAAGAAAATCTGAACTTGGGAATTTCGGACTGTATTGTGTTGCAAGAGATCTAGGGCTTTCATTATATATTTGCCTCCAGAACGGTGTCAATCATTGTAAATTGGTGACTGGGATGCTCACGGCACTGTATATCGGTCACTAGGATGTTTTCTGTTTTGTACATTGGTCACTAAAAAAAGCTCCCTGTATTGTAGAGTGATCACTAGAATGTTCTCTACAGTTTCTAAGTATCTCTCTTCATTGTGTAGTTGTCCCTAGAATACTGCCTGTATTAGGTCAGTCACTAGAATGCTCTATTTTAAAGTGGTCACCAGAATGATCTCGGATTTGTATAGAATTCATTAGAACACACACCGTATTTTACTGGAGTCACCAGAATGTTTGTTGTATTCGTCAATAAACTGCTTTCTGTATTCTAAATTACTACAATAGGCTCTCCTTTAACTATTGATCAGATGAAGCTGCGTGGTATTTGATTATAGCTCTTTCAATTAACAATGTGTCATTTAAATTGTCTGCGTAAAATGATACCCACGTCATTTATCTGGTAAGGTCTGCTGTTACAAGAGCATGGGTGTACAAACGTTGTGTTTACATACATAGCAAATTATCAGTCAACGTTACAGCCGAGTTCTTGAATGCAAAAAATTTTTTAATATCAGACTCCTGTAGTAGCTTTTCCAAGAACCACACATGATTTAAGTAATATCACGGTCACTATTCCCATGTTCTAGTTCCCTAGTACATACATTCCGATAGAGTTTTTCGGCCAGTTCTCGCACATGTTTCACAAGGCTTTTCCGACTTCCCTCCTCGTATTGTAGTTTCTTCACATCATAAGCAACCAGCTTGGAAGAAAAACAGAAGATAATTGAGTAAATAAAAGAAAATATGTCCTGTCATATTTCTTTATCAATGAAACGGCCAAATGTAATCACAGACAGGAGTCCAAAACCGTTGGTCATACAAAAATCAGTATCTACCTCATCAAACAAATCCAAGCCTCTGTATGGTGGACCTCTTTCTGTCACAAACCCTGCAAACGCCATGCCCTCCAGAACCTTGGTGAGAAAGTCATCTTCCACTAATCCACGCTGACCCAAAAAAGAGGCCTGGGAAATAAAAGGACAAGTACGATGTTACAAAATGCCATACACATATAGCATGACAAGACAAAGCACATCTGACATTTCTGTGGCTGAAGGAGAACATTTATATTTTTATTTATTAGAAAACTGTATATTTTTGCTTGGAGAGAGGTGGCACCCTATTTTTCACAGTTGCTTTTTATACATATTTTTAATAATTAGCACCATTGGAGGATTTTTTCCTTTTCACTTCTGTTTTGTGCTTGTGAATGGTTATAATGGTTTAACCTGTTACTCTGATAATCTTTACAGAAGGCAGTTTTATAAACTTAAGAGGGTTTAAATGTTGAAGATATGCAGATTGCTGATACTAGTGATGAATTTCAACAAGTAAAACATTGTCTCAAGGAGGAAACTAGAGGGATTTGAAACACTACAAAATTATGTTGATTCAAAGAGGACTGATAATTTATAAAATATATCTTTTGTGGATGATATTGATCTGACAGTTAAATAAAGTTCTAGATAATTGTTCTTTTTATATTAACAAAGCTTTTATTAAAATAAAAGGGAACACCTAGGAATTTATTAGAACCATGTAAGGAAGAGAATAGGATTAATATTAAAAGATAGGGACGTTAACAGGAAAGTTGAAGAATATGAGAAATATACGAAAGTAAAACAAATTTATTAGAAACAAAGAGGATCAACTCTAAGCTCACAAGAGAATATATATTAAAAGTGGCAAGAAAACAAAACTTTCAGAATCTGAGTGTGGTCAGGTTGCCACCATATCTATGCATTCGTTGGAGGACATATTGTTACTTCAACTTACTATTGCACCTTACAAAAGTTAAATAAATAGAAGAAATGTCTGTGCATTGCCCCTTGAACAAACATTTAAAATGTTTTAATGTTTAATTTAAATTAAGAAAACATTCTTCTACTTGCTTTAAATCCTCTGCTCTGAATCCATTAGGGGATACAGAGCCTCCTTCACGACACTGGCATTTTAAATAAAAAATCATCTTAAGCTCCTTACTCTTCTGTGTGTCCTTCATACAGGGAGCTCAGTTATTTTCTAACAAAGTCCCATAAACCAGAGAGAAAAAGAAAAAAAAGAAGCACACCACTACCCCTGGAAAAGAAACATCCAACTGTGGTATACTGTTAACATGAGAATCAGAGAGTAAAAAGGGTGGGTGATGAGTGTCTCCCAATTCATTCAGAGAAAAGGATTTAAAGGACAGAAGGAAAATGGACTTCCATTTGAGATACTTAAGATTCACTGAGTTCAGTGGTGCAAAAGAAGCTTGCTCTAAAGCCTCCGCACTAAATTGTGGTCTCAAATACATCACACACTGCAAAAATGTCTGCACCTCTAGTAAAAGTGCATGCCTCTTCTGGAATAAACAGAGTACAGAGATCTGATTTTTGAACAAACTATTTCAAGCCATAATCAAAGCCATTCTGTAAGAAAGTCATTCTGTAAGAACAGTAGGAGACATCCCAACTGAAAAGAAGACATTGTAAAACATCCTATTCTCACACCCAAGAAACATAGGTCTTCCAGCCCCTATGTTAATTTTTTTTTTGCAGAAACAGGTTTCGATCACCCTGTCAGAAATCCTTTCTTCATAATAATCATTGTTTCAACTGCTACCCCGTAAAAGTCAGTCATGCCAACCTTGATGGTAAAATGGTCCCTGGCTTAGCAGATCATTTCTTTAGTCCGACAGTCCTGTGCTACCAACAACACCCCTTCCCTTTCTAAGGAACTTGGGGCAACATTGCCACTGGATAAATCAGATGAAATCCCATGGGAATGGCATCTACAAAGAATGCCTGTGAATCCCTGGTCCTTGAGCAAAATCACTCCATCTTGTGGCTCAACTGAGACACAATCAGGTCAATATCTGGCTGACCCCATCTAGCCACATGCACTGTAAAATTTCCTAGATGAAAGACCATTCTCCATGATACAGAGATAATCGGCTTCCCAATTTTCCAGCCGTGGTATAAAAAAATACTCATATTGCGAAGACAGTTTGTTCTGCCCAGCGTATGATACTAGCACTTTCCTTCATTGTAAAAGCGCTCTATGTGCTTCACTGATGGTTGCATACGTCACCACAGTGGCATTGTCCAACTTAACTCTTATGAGCTTTCCCCACAAGGGAAGCTGTCCCTGAACTAGAGCTTTGAAAATTGCCCTTAGCTCTACAACATTAGTCAGAAGCCTGGCCTCTGCCAGATACCACAGATCCTGAAACCAGTGATGAATCCAGACCAAAAGACTGGCATCAGTGGTAACAACTATCCTGTAGAGGTTGTTCACCTTAAACAACCAGAGTAAGGAGTGTCCTTGGAGGCTGGAAAGTCTGTTGTGTTCAGATAATAATGAGATGTATTCTATTTGAAGGCGAATATGATTTGGAGCGTGCTTGAGTAAAACGGTGCAAACTGCACAACCTCGAAAGTCAAAACCATGTTCCCCTGGACATTCATACAGAACAGGATAAATGTCCAGCTGCGAGCCAATAGACAACTTACCAATATGAGTAACAAGTCTATTCTGTCTCCTGAGAAAAATACCCTCTCATATTGAGCGTCCAAGAGCAGACTCAGAAAGACCTGCATTGGAGTTTGCACCAGGTTGGATTTCTGATTATTGATAATTCAACTGTGGGACTTGAATACCTGTGCCATTTCCCAGTACTGTGCAGAAGCAGAGACCGAGACATCGCCTAGATCAAGAGATTGTCCAAGTGAGGTATAATCATTACTTCATTCGACCTCAGACAGGCACAATCCTCGGAAATACACAAGGGGCTGGTGCCAGACCAAGGGGCAGGGCCCGAAACGGAAATTAATGACACTTTCCGATCATATCAGAGGCGCGACGGAGTTTACAGGGCAGGCGTCGTTGGATGTTAACTCTGTCACGGCTAAGCTCTCTGCATTAGTCAAAGTAGCCAAACGTTCCTTATGGTTGCATTTTTGGCCCGTGGACTTGCATTCCAAATACACCTTGGAGGCTGTACCTTTTGTCAGCATCTCTCTCTTTGGTGCCAGATTAGACCAGCTCATTTCAGAAGCTATGGGAGGTAAAAGACCTTTTTTGCCTGTCACTCAGACCAAGCCAAAACAGTTTAGGTTTCTGTCTTTTCACCCCTACCACAGATCCAGAGGATCCCCTACCAGGGACCAGCCAAATGCGGGCGGTTTCCGTAGGGGCCGGGGTCCATCACTCAGAGAACATCCCAAACAGACAGAGGAGTCGGCCTCAGCATGACGTGACTTCCAGACACAGAACTGTAGTGGGGGCACATCTTCTACTTTTTGGGACAGGTGGCTGGAATCGTTAGACCCATGGATCAGGCGCATTGTCACAAGGGGGTATGTCAGACATAATTCTGGCTACTCGTTGCGTTTTTTTTACTACGCGGCTTCCAGATTGCGGTATTCAGCGCAAAGCCCTGCAGATAGCAATACAGAACTTGCAGGACGCAGGAGTCGTCATTCCAGTTCCGTCACCAGAGAGAGGTTTGGGGTTTTACTTAAACCTTTTCCTAATCCCAAAGCCGTGCGGCTCTTTCAGACCAATATTAAATTAAAAGACCCTGAACTTACAAGCCAGAGTCAAGGGATTCAATATGAAATATCTCAGGTCAGTGATAGAGTCCATGGAACAGGGAGAGTTTTTAGTTTCCCTAAATATATAAAGGACGCCTACTTGCACATTCCCATTTGGAAGGGCCATCAATGTTAACTACACTTTGCAGTAAAGGAAAATAATTTGCAATTCAAGGCGTTAATCTTCGGTCTAGCGACCGCCCTGAGGGTCTTTACAAAGGTGATGGCAATAATCGTGGCCCTGCTCTGCTTCCAGGGCGTCACAGTAATTCCTTACTTTTTACGACCTTCTCTTGAAGGCTCCGTCTGCTTAGATCCAGTCACAGCACATTTAGTTTACCAGATCCTACTGGAGGAGCATGGTTGGATAATCAACCTGCCAAATTCATCTGTAATCCCATCACAGAAGATGCAGTTTCTAGGGTTAGATTTCGACGCCAAGTGTCAGAGACTGTTGCTCCCGATTGAAAAGATACTTTTGCTCCAGAGTCCTCTCAAGCAAGCGTCAGGTGTCCCTGCTGCGATGCATAAGGCTGCTGAGGACAATGGTGTGAGTCTTCGAAGCAGTGCCTTCTGCTCAGTTCCATTCACAAGCACTGCAGTGGGAAATCCTGCGCAAATGGCTCTCACTCACATCTGGACAAGCAGATGATCATTCTTTCATCTCAGGTCCGCCTGTCCCTCACTTGGTGGCTGCTCAGGTCACATATCACCCAGGGACGATCCTTTCAGACATGGGAATGGATGATTGTCACCAAAGACGCAAGTCTGTCAGGTGAGTGTGTGGGTTCATTTAACCCTCAGATTTCACGGTCGGTGGGACCCTCTGGAGTCATCTCTTCCCATAAACGTGTTGGAGACTACAAGCTATGTACAGGGTGCTGCTACAGGCTCAGGTGTTTCTGCACGGAAAGCCGATCAGAGTCCAGTCGCACAATGCGACAGCAGCAGGGTACCACAATCATCAGGGTGGCACATGCAGTGCCAGGGCCATGAGCGAAGCGACGAGGATAATGCTGTGGGCAGAGAGACACATTCCAATTATATCGGCAATATTCATTCGTGGAGTACACAACTGAAAAGTCCATTATCTCAGTGGAAACATGGTTCATCCAGGAGAATGGTCCCTTCATCCGGAAGTCTTCGATCACCTCCCTTTTGCTCAACGACCAGGAACCCTACGGCGGGATTTGTGGATGCTCTAGCGATTCCTTGGTGGTTTAACCTAGTTTACTTATTCTCTCCCCTTCCTATGATCCCGAAGGTTCACAATAAACTGAAGAGGGAACGAGTGAAGACCATCTTAGTGGCTCCGGACTGGCCGCTCTGAGCCTAGTACTCAGAACTGCTAGGAATGGTAGTAGAACCTCCAATCAGACTACCTCTCAGACCAGACTTAATCACTGAAGGTCCACTTCCATGCCTTTCGTTAGGTTGGCTGACTTTAACTGTGTGGCTATTAAGACCATGATTCTAAAAGGTAAGGGTTTTTCAACTAAAGTAGTTAAGACCATGATCAGGGCCAGAAGCCTTCATCGGCAGCCAATTATTACAGAATATGGAAAACTTATGTACTATGGTGTGAATAAAATCATCTTCACACAGCCCGTTTCAAGCTCTCTAGGTTGCTGGCTTTCCTTCAAGCTGGTTTGGACAAGGGGTTGCGCTTAGCCTTGTTAAAGTCGCAGATTTTAGCATTGTCTATTTATTTCCAGTGTAAACTGGCCTCCCTGCCGGAAGGAAGTTCACACCTTCTTACAGGGGGCGCTTCACATCTTGCCTACACTCACACATCCTGTCGAGCCGTGTGACTTGAATTTGGTTCTCCAGGCTTGGATTAAAGAACCATTTCAGCCTTTACAGTCTGTGGAGCTTCATTACCTTAATTGCAAGGTGGCATTTCTTTTGGCGGTGTCTTCAGCACGCCGAGTCTCTAAATTAGGGGCTTTATCTTGTCCTTCCCCCTTTTTGGTTTTTCGTGAAGACAGTGCGGTGCTTCGCACCAAGCCCTCCTTTGTCCCCAAGGTTGCTTCCCGTTTTAATTTAAATCAGGAAATTCCTTTCCCTGTTCTAGGTCATTAGATCAGTCCTTCTAGACGTGGCCAGGGCCCTTGGTGATATGTTGACCGCACAGCCTGCTGGTGCAAAACCACAGATATTTTGTGCATTATGACACAAAAAAACTAGGTTGGTCTGCTTCTAAAGTCTCTTTACCTTGGTGGATTATCTCCACCATAAAGCTGGCTTACTCAAGGTCAGATAGGCCGTTGCCAGGTGGTTTGTCGGCTAATTCCACTAGGGCTGTGGGTGCTTCCTGGGCGGTTCAACACAGAGCTTCTGCTGAACAGCTGCGCCAGGCCGCTACGTAGACATCTGTTCACACGTTTGTCAAATTCTATAGGTTACAAGGCTTTGCATCACAGGATGCCAGCTTGGGTCACAGGTTTCTGCATGCATCCGTGTCAGAACAGTCCCTCCCTTAAGGGGCATCTTTGGTCGGTCCCCTATGTAACATAGTGTCCCCCTATTGGACGTATGAGAAAATGGGGATTTTAGGGTAAGAAAAAATAAATCTGTGCTCGTAGTCCATTGGGGAACGATGCACACCCACCCTTGCTCTGAATGTTGTGTGGTTGTTGTTAACCTTTTATAGCCTCATTCGGGCTATGTTAGACATATACTGAATATCCTTCCTATGGGGGGGGAAACAGTATGGATGAAGTTACATTGACAGATTTAACTGTTTAAGTGCCTGGACTCCTGTTACCACCTACTATACCCCTATGTATCGCAGAGTCCCCCAATGGACTACGAGAAAGGGAATTTAAGGCAAGTACAAAAATCCTATTTTTTTTTTTTATTTGCAGAGAGGAGTGGCATTCCTATTTTTATATATTATTAGAACTAGCACCATTGGGTATTTTTTCTGCATATTACTTTACCAGATAAAAACATCTCACATTTTGTGCCTAAGGCAGAAGGGAACACACTAACCTTGTGAAACCGTATAACAGGCTCTGGGTGAACTCTGATCAGCTGCAAACAACAACGATATCCTTGCAAGATCTGAGCAAAAAGGCGGAGGAACACAGCACGAACTTCCATATCCTGTAACCAATCACATCATGAAACAAATGCACATGGTACCTCCTTATTTCTTTACATAACAATAAAACTGAACACAGATGTCTTCAAATTACAACTTACCATAACTGCATATTTCAAATACTAATCACACCACAGAATAGATTTGCAGAATATTTTAAAATGATAAAGGAGGCTTTTTATACACATTACAGTAGCAAGAACTATTTTTGCCTATACACACACCAGTTGACAAGGAAGTGTTCCTAATATTTACATATGCTTTGGAGTAAATGCTCCACCTGTGCGTTAGTTCTCAAACTACAAAACTGTCCTTATAGTTGAGGGCTGCCTTTATTTTAACCAAGCCCCACCTGCTTGAAACAGATATAACTACAATGAGCAAAAGGACAAAAAAGGAAAGAAGGAACAATGATATAAATTGTGAAAAGCTTTAGAGACACACTTAATCCTAAGTCACCATTAAACCTTAACATTTACATTTTCCAAAATGAACCTGGAAGGTAAATTTCATTTGTAACCTTACATTCCATTGCAGCTCTGTTAAAAAGCAAACTATTACCTCCCCACTCCATTAGAGACAGCTGAAGCTTATGTTCATTACAGTGTCTTAATAGGGTCTTATGCAGACACAAATCTAAGAATACAGTTATTACAGCCATTATATCAGTTTTCACTACCCCTGTGTATTAATCAACCGACTAACAAGGCAGACACTACATCATTGACCACTTGGTCAGAGAAACACCTCTGTCTTAACCTGAGGCAGGGGAGTTAAAGAGCATGGAGAACTACTTGTACAAACACTATATATATATATATATATATACTATTTGTAGATCATGTTAAAAGGCAAAACTGGTAGGTGTACATACTTCTCAGTTTATGGAATGTTATTTGATGTAGGCGATACTTGGCCCTTGATTAATGTGTTAGGGCTGCTGAAAAAAAGTTTGAGATCCACTGGGTAAGAGCTGTGGTTTCCAGCCCTGTACTCAGGCCTTGCCAACAGTATGTTTAGTCGGTGAGCTTCCATTGGCTCAGATAAGTCTATCAAACATGTTGCCCAAGGGATTTTTTTAATCAGTGCTAGAAGGAAACCAACTTATACTGTTGATGGGCCCAAGGAGAACCACTGCAGTAGAATGACAAGTTAGACCAGTGGTGCGTAATCTTTTTCAGCTGGAACGCAAAATTGTCCCATTGTTTTAGGCACCCAAAAAGGGTCAGTTTGTAGCTGAATGTACTGCATGTCTATCATCTAAGGGACACAGGAAAACAGATACTAGGACCCTCTAGATGTCTTAAATGACAAGGTTGTGCCCCTCTGAGTTACTCACATTTGTTTGTGTAATTGATTTACCTGCATTCGAAGAGTGGAAGCAGTGATGGAAGATGGAGGGAATGCCAAATCTGCAATCTGCAAAGAGGGATCTAGAACCTGAGAAAGGAGCAGGGAGCGGATGTCAGCAAATTGCTATTCATACAGGCTAACAAACACAATGTGCAATCATGTCACATTTCTTTTTTAAACTTAAATGCACTGCTTAATTTACTTGAGTATATCAAGAATAGGCTTTTAACATGCATTACTTCTTGAACCGAAACACTGGGGAAAAAAAAAAAAAGAGCAAAAACAAGACGAGAAAATATACTGGAAAAGCAACAGGATTTCTATACATATGTTAAATCATTTTGTGTGAATCCATATATAAAGACCGTTGCGTTACACAAAAAAATCTTATAGGTTTTGTTTCACCCTCCCTTCCATAACGATTCTCTAGGCAACACTGTTAGTTTCTCTGGTTCTGTCCTGTGGGGCTCGATTAGTAAAATAAGAGATAAAAAAAAAACAACGTTCCTGAAAACAGTTAACAGGAGCAATAGAGCGTAAAAGGTTTGTAGCTCAGTGTTCCCCTATGGATTCAGAGAAAAGGATGTAACTCATGTATCATTGGGACAGATGTTTCTGTGGTCTACATCACTTGTTATCGATCCTGTGGGGTTCTCCAGGTTTCTCATTCATCCAATTGTGAGACACAGACCAAAGCAGACATCTGTGTGGGCAATCTAACGGAGCGCCCCAACTTCTGATCAGAACTGGCATTGTAACCGCAAAAACATTGAATGTATTAATCGAGGACCGTGTCCTCGATTAATACGTCCAGCAAACTCTACAGTTTGCAGGACGTATCGAGATAAAAAGAATTATACTCGCATCTGCTAAACCCAATTTCATCAGTCAGTCTTCCAGATGGTGAAGTGTGATTTGTCACTACAGAGAATGTGTGCTTCCAATGCTCCAGAGTCCAATGGTTGTGTGTTTACATCTCTTCAGTTAATGGTTGGCACTGTGCAAGGCACTGCGAAGCCTCTGTCTGGCGGCTTGGCAATGTAAACCAACCCATAGACCTGAATCTGCTCTCAAGTCTTGGAGCCAGATAGTTTGGCAAAATGCACGAAGCTTATTGGAAGAATGGGTATGCTTGCTGAGCATCCCTAATTATGACATAGGTTTCCCTGACTGCAAATGCTCCAGGAGTTGCTCAAAGCACTTTTCTACCTCCTAGAGACCACAGTGGAAAAAGTGAGAGGTCTCAGGGAAACAATAAATTATACTTAATTATGGCCTCTAATTCTTATTTGTATCATCCTAAACAGCGGCATTAGGGATCACAATAGTGATAACCCTATACAAAAGTGCTAGATCGGCCTCCACTTTAGGCAGTATATTCCATTTATCCTTATCCACCTTGGGCAGAGCATAAAGGTCAGCAATCTGCATGTAACCTGAAACATTTGTTTAGGTTTAGACCATGTGACCCAGCACAAAGAACCCAAAAGTGTGGCCAAACTAAAAAAAAAAACAAAAAAAGAAAAACCTGCTTCTGCCTCTTCCTAAACCATATATTGTCAGACTCAGCTGACTTCTTGCTGTTCTGGATGTGCAGTACACCATTATTATCTTGTAGATTCTGTGTCAGGGCATGCGGATTTATCAATGTCTGGGTCCACCGCGACCTCACCCTCTTCCTGGGAGAATAACTCATATATAGACCCTATCTAGGAGGTGACTAAGGCAGAACTCTGACACTTCCAGGATCTCGATCCTGTGGGGTTCTCCAGAATCCTCTCTAATGAGAAGAAACTTTAAACGATTTCTACACTGAGTTAGCCAGGCTTGTGCACTGCCAGCTCCTATAGTGGCTCTAGATGACTGGAGACATACACTGAAGCTTTAGTAATAATTAATAATTTAATAATAGAGTTGAAAGTAATTAAGTAACTTATTGTTTTCCTCTCAAAGTTTAATCTTGTGCTATAAAAGTATATTCTCTATTCTATTTTTCAATAAGACCTAAATTATTATGAGCGATACATGTATGCCAATAGACGTACCAATCATAAATATCACCAGATTTGGGCCCGCTGGTATACTTCTAAATACAGAATATGCACTTGGGCTCCGGGATGTCGTCAGCCTATTGCTTAATTGAAAAATTCCATTGTCCCAGTCTGGCTCTGCATCCCGACCTGCCCGATCCTGCATGTCTGACTGACATTACGTTTGCCTGAGGCAGTTTGTTATGGATATTTCATGACTTCTTATGTGAACCGATTGATATTTACTTTATCCCTCCATAGTATTCTTGTAATTGTCTGCTCATTGCATTCCCGATTTACTCTCTTCACACAGCCTAAGAACTTGGATGTACACTAGTTCAAAGTTATAGTTTAAGGTTTATAACCAAATGTTTAGCGTTGAATGACAAATCTCAAATATTAGGGGGAGCAGTGGCGATAGTTTGCAGGTTTACGGGATTTATCTAGGTATTTAACGCTGTATGGGGCATATTCAATTGACGGCGGGATCGCCGAAAATCCCGCGCTCCAAAAATATTACCGTTAATACGGTAATCCCACGCGTAAAAAACGTTACTACGGTTATTTACTCGCTGGATTTCAGCTCGCAGCTCAGGGAAAATCCAACGAAATATTACCGTATTAACGGCAGTATTTTTGGAGGCGGGATTTTCGGCGATGCCGCCGTCAATTGAATATGCCCCTATGTGTTATATGTTTTGACAAATCTCTTCAATAAAAACCACCTGATTCAAAAAAGAAAAGAAAAAAAAAAAAAAAAAGTTTCCCATCTCTGGGCTGTTCGGGAGTGCAACACAGTGGCTGAATAGTTAAAGTTAAATCTTAATAATTGGGGATGAGCCTAAAACTAAATGGGATGACTACTCTTAGGTTAGGACACAGGACCTCACAACACTATCGCTAGCTACTTGTGTTACCATTTTTTCACTACTCTTCCTCTATAAAATTAGCTACCCTTGTTATTCTGTTGTGTCATACAGGTACTGCAGTTGCAGAAAGAATAATGGAGAGAAAGGAAGAACAAATAGCATTTGAGAATATCTGGAGAAGAAGCATTCTTACCAATGACAAGGCCTCCTGTGTGTAGTGGAGCAATGGTTCAGGCAGCAATGGAATCTGAACACACTCTGGGATTGTTATAGTGCCACCATCTAAATCTGCAATTACCACATCAAGCTGAGGAGAGAGGAAAAAAAACGAGTTAGCGAGAGCTAGAGTTGACTAATCCAAGGAAAACAAAGGTCTGTCATTTTAAAGGTCTAACTCTGACCACCAGTACCAGTTCCACCTAAAGCGAGACTTGACCAACTGCTCGTACTCATCCCATATGTACAGGGATGGTTACCAGCTGTTCATGTGCCAACACATACATTTGTAGGTATCTCAGTTAGGGGCTGGGAATGTAGCTTAAATTTGAAGATTTTGATTGTGATTTTGCATATTGGTAGGGGAAGATTTTGAAGTAGAAGTATAAGTGTCTCATTCGGAACAGTATGAGTTAGAATAAGCAATTTCTAGAACATTGTTCTCACCAAATCCTGTGTTTCTGCCCGAAAGATAGCGCTTACTCCAATGATGAATGGTGTAGGGGTGCTGAGAACCTCAAGGAGCTGAGCAGGGAGAATGGGTACATATGTGAAACTGCAAGACAAAAGGCACCGTATGAAGCTAAAGTAGTGGCAGAGAGCCTGAGTCATTAAGGAACGTAAGGCAAAAAAAAGGAGTAAATGTTCTCCAAGACAAACCATGTTACAATGCAAGGGGTGCAAATTAGTTTATTATTTTGGAGATGTTAAACATTGGCTGCTTTTTCCTCTAGCACACAAATACTTGACAGTTTTATTTTTACACAGATTTAAAATTGATCTAGGACGCACACTGTCTCAACTATAAATCTGTATACACATTTTTACTTTACACCCGCCCCCCCTCAAAAAAAACAAAATGGTTTGCTCAGGTGCAAAGTTACTCCTTTCTATGCTATGCTCTCCTTAATACCACAGGCATTAGGTTTAATTACAGTACGGATTGAGTAAACATTACATCTAAATATCAATTTGTGTAAGGGAACAATATTTTCACGGTAAAGAGTATAAACAAATCTGTAAATGAGAGGTGTAAGAAAATGGATTTGTTTTACCGCAAATTGGTGGAATCTTCATAAATAACACCAACACTATTTACAGGGTCTAGCATATGTAAGAGTATGATAATGTGCGCAGTTGGCAACTATTTTACCTGTATCTGAGAGGGAACAATATAGCCAGCAGGGCTCTACAAGCTTCAGTCAAGCGTTGGTAACTTCGGGAAAGGAACAAGATCTTGTGCTCAGTGAGAGCTGCACAGAAGAGGCACAATACATTGGTGATGCCTGGAGATTAGAGGAGTCCAAAGCAAAGCGTCAAAAAAAAGAGAAACAAAAAAAACAAAAAAAAAAAACATACAATTAATAGAAACAGCTAATTGGCTGACACAGCATGTTATGGTTACTTACCAAGTTGTCGAAATAACATGGCCACACTACAGTTGCTGACAGGAAGAGAGTCACATATTGGGGTCTGGATCACTTGTCGGTCCCCTGCTCCCAGAGATATGGTTCTCTATTTACATTGTGAAAGTAAACAACATTCAGATATCAGAGTGATATCAGCTTACCAAGAAGAGAGAGAAAGACAGGAAATATCATAAAAAAGAAAATGCAGTGGCTCAAGTGTAGAAAGGAGGGGGGGGGGGGGGGGTAAAGCCAGACTGAGGGAAGCAATAAGGCTCAGAACATTGTGAGGACTAAGGATAGGGCTGAGAGGGTGAACAGCAGGAAGTAGGTTTACTACAGTTAGGGCCAAGTTTAGGCCACAAAGAAGTCACAAAGTGAGTGAGGAATGTGCTCATTTCTTTATATCTCATATGGATGCATGTGCCCATGGGCTTTACTGACAAACTCCAAAAAAGATATTTAAATTTATGACAAGATCCCCAGAGTTTTAGCACTTGATCACACTATACTTTTATTTTACAAGCAAGATATGCCGGCCTTGTTTAACATCTGCAAAAGTGGACTGTAACCTAGGAACAACTGTCTTTAGTCACCAAGTATCCCCCATTGAAACTAACACATGGTGGAGTCCACTGCATCAGTAGTCACTGCAAGCAGGGATCCTCGTGTGAACGCTGTTATAATAGCAGAATTAATATAACAACCAATTGTTGAATTGTAGAATTATTGTACTTCGACCACACAGCACAGTAACAGGAGTGCTAGCCTTGTGGGGCATAAATTACGTTTATCTTATAAAACAGTTCAGTCTTTGTAAATTTATTAAGAAGCAGAAAAAAAAAAAAAAAAAAAAGGAACCTCGGAGCCTAAGAGTCCGCCTTGAGCATTGTACAAAATTTGTTGTCTGCCATAAACTCTTACTCTCAAAAGTTTTAAAAGTGGTACATTTTAAAAAGGATTTACTTCTTTATTTCTATTAGAAAATGTAAAAATAAAATACAGAATTTGTTTACTTTATTTTAAATCCCATTCTCCGAAGCTGCAGACAGACAGACATTGGGCAATGTTTCACCCCTAGGAACCAAGGAACTAAGAAAATATAACAGACTCCTCTGCCCTATAGATCCCAGTGTTCACCTGCTGCTTTTTAGTACAATCAGCTCAGCAAAATGACAAGGGAAAAATGCAGAGTAGAACAGATGCATGCCTAGGCGTGTTAGCCTGTCCCACTACAAGCTTGGACAAAAGGGATTCAAGGAGAAGCAAAAAATTCCCCTCTTATCGTTGAGTAGGTAGTGGGATGAAGATGATGGGGTGACCCAAAGCCACTCTCAGTAAGAGGTGAGGAATGTCTGGAGGACAGTCATACCAAAGGTGTACTCTGCAGAGATGGTAATGTAAAATTTGGGAACAAAAAGACTCTTTGGTCAACAGTGCCGTATATAGGTATATTTTCAATGACTCCCCACATTTGCACAGGGTTTCAAAAAAAAACCTCAGGATGGAGAGACCACTCATGTTAGGTGGCCCAGAGTTCAAGGGATATTGATCAGTAAGATGGACTTCTGATGAGACCATGTACCCCGAGGCATGGACAACAACTGCACCCATCCCAAGAGATTAGCTTCCGTAGTGACTACCTACCAGAAGACTATCCCCGAGAACACACAGCGCACCCCATTGAGACTATGGCCTTCGCGGAGGAGACAAAAGGTCGAAAAGGAGTAACTAAAATTAGTGAGCTGCCTAGTGAGCAAAACAGAGGAAGCGCTAGTGGTCCTCCCATACGGGAATATAAAGGTAAATATCTTTGATATCTAGGGAATACTGTCCTTCAATGGATCCTTGAGGACCTTCAGATCCAGGAAGAGGAATCCTATTTGGGCACCAGGAAAAGATTGGGAGGAACAATGACCCATTGGATGGTCAAAGACAGGGTAGATGACACCCTTTGGATGTCAAAAAGACGGTGTACCGTTTAGTCGGAGGCATTATGGTTCCCCCAAACAGCTGTGAAAGAGGAAGGTGCACAGCTGCAGAGAATACTCCGCTCTAAATCTCTCTAGGAAAAATGTTAAAGGCCTGAATAATCATGAGATCCATACATTCTCCTGAGACTAACTAAATACAGAGTTAGACTGGGAGGGGGGGGCAGGTTACCATCCCGATAAGACAGAATACAGCATTGGGTAATGTCTCAGCAGATAATGTATGGGCTCAAGAATTGTCTAGGGTTCCATCATCATCTACTGTAGTTTTGTATTCCCCTTTTCTTGAGAGAGTATAAACTCATCTGATACATTCACCAGGAACCTAAATGGCAGGGAAATGATAAGTACTGCCCTCCGGATAACTATATCTGCAACTTTCTTTGAAAAATCAATAATGAACTGAATTAAAAAGCTGGCACAGGCAGGTTCTGGGACAGAAACTCAGGCTGCCCAGCGCAAAATGGGCAGGCAGGAAATGCAGTCCACAGACTTAGGGAATTAACCTGCTGGCTCAGAGGTAGAGTGGCGCAATTAGGGCATACTAGGTCTGAGTGTACAGCAGGTAATTTAGTCTGGTATTTTGCATAGAGCTAACTGTGGAGGACCAAGGTTACAGCTCTTGCACCCCTCGCATTGGACATGAATTTATGAGTGTTTGACATGCCCATCCTGAGTGGAAAAAGCCGAATCTGTTCTATTCTGCTGCAATCTACAGAACTGACAAGCCTCACTTTTAGACTATACAGAAAGAAAGTAGAAAGAAAACACTTTGTTGAAAAAGGGGAGATCTTGGGGGAGAAGGAGTAGATCATCGTCTGGCGCCATTGTATATCCTTGGAAGACTTGAGCGATGCACTGGGAAATACTGTGGAGGTGGGCTGCAGCAGGCCAGGTCTGTGCAACACTGAAAACACAGTGACCGTACAGGAGTGGCTGTTGTCCCAGCACTCCAGAGATTTGCTGATCCATGTTATCTGTATAAGACTCATTTCCACAAGCATCTCTTCTGCATCACAGCCACCATCTTGAAATGCCAAACAAGACATTTACCTGTCCTTATGTTAAAACAGACCCTCTTCTAGCAGGTCCCCCCGGGTGGTCCCTGGACTGATGGGAACAGTGCTCATCCCATTCAGCCTTCTTTGCCTGGGACAGTATCATGACTGGGACATTAGGCTCAGCAACACTAAAGAAGCAGCTGAGGAGACCCCTAAAATTATTAGAAAATAAATTAATGTAAGAAAGGCAAAAAGTCCTGTACCCACATCCTATGTATGGCGCTAGAAAAACAAAAAAAGTGAAAAAAAAAGAGGAAAACTGTAGGGAGGAAGAGAGGTTTTTTTCCCATGCCCTAGCTAGATACATAACCAACTGCCTGTGTCCCACTACTGCTAAATGAAAAACTAAACTTGTGGATAAAAAGGGCATGTTCATGTCAAAAAAATTGTCTTTCAAACTGCATTTTCGTCATTTTAAAATAAAGTTAAAACAGTAACCTAAAAATCTAATTTTTGTTAAAGAAAAACTCCTGCCTCCAACTAACAGAACTGCAGGCTCCTGGCAGGGGTGTTTAGAGGAGAAACTTGTCACTGTCAGTACAGGACTCACAGCGGGGAAATAGAATGTAAACTCATGCAGATGAAGGTCGTAGATTTGACCAATCGCTCCGGTAATCTGCACCTGCAATCCCCAGGATATGAGTCCTCGTGCATCATGGAATTTTAACCACAACAAGGGTGAGTTTCTGCAAAACTTTTGGGTACTTAGGCACGGGAATCACATGGTTCTGCCACTTGGTAGGGATGCTTAAAACAAACACACACACCCTGCGGCATTTCTTCCTAGAATACCCTCCTTCAGACAGCAATCATTGTCAAAACGGTGTCATCTTTTTCCACAAACAAGACCTGCAATGCTTACTGTTATATTACCTCAGAAATTAATTTACTTAAGACCAATTTTCAATTGTTGGATCATGCCTAAAAATATAATTTTCTCTCTAGTGAAGTTATCAAACTTTTTTCAGTACACCACTTTTGGGAATATATTATGCCATTTTGATTGTGTTTTTAAATCTTCATGAACTTATACTAACTTTTTTTGAAAGCCCATGGAAGGAAATATATATTTTCCCGATATTGGAGGTGATGGGAGAGAATAAGCAGGCAGAGTGTCAGCAATTATAATGAGGTGCATACCATAAAATCCTGCTCCAGGTCAGACTGGGAGAAAAAGATTAACATGAAGTCAGAGAGTAACACACAAGCTTGATGTAGTTAACTATGTTCAACACATAGACAATAGGCCCTGGTAAGAGGAGCACTGTTCAGTACTTTTTTACATAAAATTCCTTTGCAACAAAGTAGTATTTCAACTGCCCTGTTAGTCACAGAGGTTGTACCCGATTTAGGCATCACTCACCTGGGAACCCCCAGCGACAGGAACAGTGCATGTTAACAAGTTTCCTATGACATTCTCCAAAGACACACTCAGGCCATCTGTGTGAATGGTGTAAATCAGACCTAGGGAATCCTGTATGTGGAGATTTGTTAAACCAAGACAAGCTTCTCATTATTATTACAATAATCATTTATTAATATTGCACTAATCATATTACACAGCAATATAAAGAGAATATATAATTATTCACATTAATCCTTTTCCCACTGGAACTTACAGTATAAATTCTCTAACACAAACTGTAGAGTTCATTTTGTCAGCAGTCAATTAAGCTATCAGTATGTTTTTGGACTAAAATATGAAACTGGAGCACTTGGGGGAAACCATGGGGAGAACAATACAGACTCCGCACGATCCCTGGTCAGAATTAATAAATAAAGGTTGTGAAGCCTTCTATAGAAACAGATGCAATTATTTCTACCAGGTAGGATGGAAGTCACAATTAATTTAGAGAATGTCAAACAATTAAAGGATACTCACCCTAAAGACCTCTGGATGATCCAAACGTGACACGAGTACCAGAGTCTTGGGAGCATAAAGTTGAGCTGCAGATGGCAGGGGAGCATCTTCAGCTTCTCCATCTCGCTGATCAATAAGGTTCTATAGAATATATGATATATAGTAATTTATTAACTAGCCAACTTGTACCAAACATGTGCATTCCAAAATATATGGGTTATATGTATGGGGCTTTTTAGTTTTCCAGTGTCAAAATCCAAATATAAAGCAGCCTTTATTCATCTCCATCTGGCATATAGCATTCCATAACTTTAGATTACAGGAGAGAATGAATAAGGAATTAAGCAAGCAGATCTTCAACCAGACCACTTTTGACCATTACTGGGAAATGAATTATTATTATTAATAATATTATTATTATTATTATTATTATTATTATTAATAATAATAATAAAAAAAAAAAGCAATGCATTGGGGGTAAATTAAGTCCCATTTGCTTCTTGTTTCTCATGTACCTGACATAACAGAGAAAAGAGAAGGAAATAGGGTGAGACATTGTGACAGCAAACTCATTCTGTGAGCATACTGACTGAGTACAAGACCTTAGCAATGGAAAGTAAAATATAGTAAGCAGGCCAAGGATATAGAATACTGGTGAATTAGCACACACATAAGCAGAGAGGCATTACAGAACAATAACATAATGTGGATGTATTCAGCCAAAGAAAAGAAACAAAAAAATGACATACCTGTGCGATTTCCTCCCAGAAAGTGAAGCAACTACAGTAATGACGTTCTGAGTTGATGTCAGTCAGAACTGCGATGAAGAACGTTGGGGGGTTCTTCTCTGTATACAGCTGCCATCCACTAGGCTGACAGAACTAATAAAGTACAGAAATTGATTTTTATGCCAGTAGCTTGTGTGTTCAGTAATCAAAAGGTTTCAGAAAAAACAGATGAGATAGTACAAGTCCCCAAATGCAAATGAAAATCATTTCAAATCCTCTATGAAATACACAGTTGACTAAGATATAGAAAAATTTATTCATTTCACATTTAGAACTTTATTAAAAGACTTACCAGTTCAATGCCCTGGGGAAAAGGGTTGTCTTCCCAGTCTTTCTCTGGGAACCTCTGCAGAATCTTCCCCTGTCCTATGCCACTGCCTACAAGAAGAAGATGATCACTTGAAATATAATGCACCAAGCCTAAAAAATGCATAATGAATCATAACATGATAAGCTCATGGAGAGAGTCTGCACCAAAACTATTGAATAGCCACCCTGTAAGAAGACAAAAGACCAGTGCTTCAAAGCAATTGCTTTGGTACAAAAATGCAAAAACATAGTTGGTACTAAAGAAAAATACAAAATATGCAAAACCTTTCAGGTATTTAAAAAAAAAAAAAACAGGTAAAATCGAAGTGTTTCAGAGTGATGGATCTACTTGGGGATATGAAACTTTTTAGTGGGGTTGCTTAGTGGATGGGAATTTCTAGAAGAAGATGGATACCAGCTGGAAGGATGTCTTGGAGAGTCTGATAAAGCATTAATTAAAATTAATAAGAAAAAGGTTCATGGTATTAATGAAAAATACTGCTGCACTTTTCGCTCTTTAAAAATGCTTGTCATCTTTACCGAGGGACAAACTATACTTAGATCCTACAATGTTCTGCCACAAGCAAGAAGCTACTAATTATACAAACAAGTCAGTGGTAGTCCGAATATGCACTTCTTTAGGGCAGAAAAGTCAGCTTTTCATTTTCAGTTTTTGTATGAACTAATCCAAAAATTGTAAAACCAAGTTAACAATTATTTTTTAGGCAAGTCTAGCACACCTTACGCAGACTAATTTAACTACAAACTTATGTAAATGACCTTGAAGAGTCACTGTACCCATGTTATACAAACAAGAATAGTAATATCTAGTTAGTAAATATAGTGTGAGTGGCCTGTACTGTATTGAGAACATGCACAGTCTGCACAATGAGCATAGACTGTAAATATAACAGATACAGGTGCAGTTCTTCCTGTGATTCTTCACTACAAGCAACTCCGTCTCGTTAGATTAACCGAGGTGTCAAAACCACTTCCGCCTGCAGCAGATTTCTACCACCTCTAAACAGTGTATGGTATAGAGGCATGAAAATTGTTTGAGAGCCAGTGTTCTCCATGGCATAAGCATAAATTATATATATATATATATATATATATATATATATATATATATATATATATATATATATATATATATACATATATATATATATATACACATACATACATACATACATACGTACACACACACATATATAGCATCCCAGAATTATATGAGAGAGACACCTCTCAACACACAAATAGGTAAGAAAAAAATATTAATATGTAAGATTAGTGATGTGCATACATGACTTAGCATTATTGCAAGACTTTTGCTGTTTACGACAACATAGTGGCTTATGCTGGGTACACACTACAGGGTTAGCAGTTGACCGGGACAATCACCAGATTTGTTCTGGCTAATATGACATTAGTTTGTACACTGCATCGATAAACGATCGTACAGTTTCATTTGATTTTTAAACAGGACTAAAAATCTCGTTCAACAATGTCGCTCCAATTCTGCAGTGTGTAAGCCCTCACAATCAGGATCTCCATAGAGTTTTCAGAGACATGATCTTTTTTGTTATAAATAACGCATTGGCAGAAAATTTCTGTAGTGTGTACCCAGCCTTAGTAAGGAACAAATGACATATTGACTAAACACATTGTTTAACACACTGCTCTGGTAATGGTGATGAGAACAACAGGATTGAAATGGATAAGAAAGCTCTAATCTCCAAGCCTACAATCTTTAACACACTGAGCGAGAGGCAGGGAAAAAAATAAATATGATATCACTCTCTACTCACTCTGTCAATAGCTTTTGAAGCACTTTCTATTTAATTGTTTACCCTTTTCAGATAACTCTTAAATAGTATATTGTGCTTAATTATTCTAATGGATCACACCAGTACCACTTGTGCTGGATGTCCCAGCTCTTTATATTTGTTATCAGTATTACCATTGTGTTTATAGAAAAATACTGGCTGCTTTTTCATGTAACACACATATACTTGATAGCTTTATTTTTACACTGAAATCTAAAACTGATCTAGGACATGTCCTACCTCAAATATAAATCTGTCCCCACATTTTAAATTTACTCTCCTCACCAATGCAACATGATTTTGCCCAGGTGCAAAGTTACTACTTTTGTATGCTTTGCTCTCTCCTTAATGACTCAGGCCCACTGTGTTTATGTATATATTTGTACATTAATATATTAATAGTTATTTCTAAATTGTCCCCTTAAATTGTATGAACCATTTGTATGGAATATTTAGCTGTTCCATGACTTTATAATTAACTTGTTCAACTACAAGTTAGCTCATAATTAGGCCCAAATAGTTTTATGAACCAACCATTACACGCATAATAAATGTGTAAAGGATATATAAATAGAGTGTGGCAATAATATTAAATACATAATTATATAATAGGTGTGGGTGTGTATATGTATAAGGTAGAAAGATAGATACACACAAAAAACACCCTCACATTTGTTTTGAGCATATGAATCTGGTAACATGCAAAGTTCCCTCAGGATTATGTGATGTGAAGCTACTTTTAGGTTTACATTAAGTATAAATAGTATATTTCTACTTTCTAGTTACAGCAAAAATGAACATTAATCATGTTTTACATCAGCTTTTCTTAAAGAGGAAGTCTAACTAAAAATAGAGGTCATGTAATGGTCAGGATAGACACAGTACAAACAATCTTTGGGGATTCTCGGGATGTCATCAATTTTCCCAAATCACCTTTGTACACTAGTATAGAAACAAGATACCATGGGCACACCAGCAGCTTTGTTTCACTGAAACAAGGGCATAAAGCTGCTAATGTTTCAGGGGACTCATTGTTCCTGAAGTAGCTTAGCTAGACACTTCAAGCCCTAAAGTACTTCCTTAGGTAACACAGGGAAGTATGAAAGTAACAGTGACACCTGACTGAAATGCTTTACACCTGGCCAGTAAGGAGAAAGGATTTACATGCATAGCTGTCTGTTTTTCTGGGGAGCAAAGAATTCAACATAAGAAATGCCAAGCAGCATGTCTACTTCCTGCAATGGTATTAAGATTGTCACTATATCACACACACATTTACGTCATTATTAAAACACATGATTACAATTCTCCAAACAAATGACCAGGTAAAGGTGAACGATTGAAGGTCATACAAGACATCATTTACCTTTGGGGAATATTAAATAAAACACAGATATTGGATCTCTCTTTTTCCAAAAACATGCTGTCCAGAAGATTCTGAATACCTGATCGGGGGGAAAGTAAGGCCGCTCAGTGATAATGTCATACTTGATCACCAAGTGCCTCTTCCTATGGCAATGGTGAAGAGCAAATACGGAGGAGAAAGACTGGGGTAATTTGTAAATACTATGTATTATTTTAAGGCATGGGGCTTCCAATTAACTGAGCAGTAACCAAACTTTTCAATACTTCCTAAAGTGGTACATAAACACTTATTTTTAATAAACATAAGGCTATACAATACAAATCAACTAGATTTCTTTAGTTGTAAATTTCACAAAACATAGTTTGGCCTGTGATTTTATCATTTGTCAAAAATAGTGACTATTGTCCGATACCAGCTGTGAAGTTCACAGTACTAAACAATGTTATCAGGTGTGAAGCTGAAATGCTTTGTTTGGCCTGTTTCCAATTGAGAGGCCCTGTTCACTATTGTGAGAGCTTCAATACAATCCGCTCCCCAGTTTAAAGACCCTTTGTATAAAAGTATCTTTGTCAGGACAATACTTAACTGCTAACACTTTACAGGTCTGTTACTACCAGTACACACCTGTTAGGTCTCACATCTATATAAAAACCCAACACCACACCTGATGAATCTCAGTACAAATCACTGAAGGCCTGTCTATATCATACAAGACATATCAGCAATGGAAAGGTTCTTTCTTTACGAAATTAAATACCAAGGAAGGAGTGTACTGTGTACAAACTGTTCCATGTAGAAAGCAGTGCCAGAGCTGTCACCAGCATGACGTGGCTGTCTCAGGCAGAGCCTGTTATTCTGGATTTTATTATTTCATCCTGACAGGAATTATACTCCATGATTCAGCATCATTGAAGAATGTTTATCAAGAGTGCAAATAGCTATACACAAATGGGTCATTAATGAACAGATCATTATTATTGCTGTTCGTCTACAAAACTATAGTGTGTTATATAAAATGCTCACAATGTAAGGGGAAAAAAAAAAAAAAAAAAAAAAAAAAAAAAAAAAGAGTACAGAGACATACACAAATGTACACACCCTACTATATAGCTAGATAGTCTGAAACGGACAAAAATGCTGCTTAGTTTAACCATGTGGGAATAACATTCTTCCATAATTGGAGAACCTCAGTAGCACTGTTGAGGTCTGGCAAGGTAAGCATTAGCAATACACTTAAACCATCAATTAATAAACAGGGACAAGTCTGTTATGTATAAAGAAATAACATGCAAAAGACAGACAATGCCATGTATGATAAAAACAGAACTGTGCTACAAAATGTGTCGTTCTAGCAAAAATAAAGAAAAAACTATGGATTCAGCTGTAAACACATTATATGCTCCAGACACAGGGACAATTCTTTTCTTAATGCCAGCATCAGGTCTTAACAGCTATTACAAGTTAATGCACATTACATTTTAACACTTGCTGCCACTGGAAACAGAGTGACAAGCTGAAGGATTCTGTACAGCCTCAAGCTGTTGACTTGTACATATCATACAAGCTTCCTGCATATCCTGTGCTTTAATGTCGCATATAGAAATGAGAGGACAAGTGACCACTGTAGACACTGAAAATCACCACAACCAACAACCTCTCTGCAGGAAGAGGGACCTGGCCCCCCAGAAGTTCCTGTCACAGACCCCACCCTGCATTCAGTCCTGCTCAGCAGAGGAGTTCACAGTATCATGGAACAGGAAATCAGCACAAGAGAAATGTCAAAAATGAATCTATGCATCATACATCGTGCTGAGAATGCAGTAGGACTGACTGCCTGTTCTATTTTCATCTCTGAAAGCCATGTATGTGTCAGAAGCTCAATTATAAGTGACAAAAATGTTATGCACTAGAAATATGGTGTGTCTAAGTATTTATTGTATAAATATAGCAAATTGTGTAGATGTCACATAAATACATTGTCATACATTTAAACTACAGAAATTTTAAGGTAAAAAGGCTAAAAGAAAAACAGCTGAAACTCATAATCAAAGTATCTAAAATTATATAATAGTAGATTTCAATATAGCAAAACTGCATTGAAAAAGTCAATATTATGCAAATTTTCCCATCACTCTAATTAGCCTCCAAAAGACTGATAAAATCCTGCGACGCTACTGCAGTGAGTAGTCTCTGCCAGCACTATTAGATGCATGTTAGCTTGATCAAATAGAACTATATTTACTTTGTTAGTATTATTCCACAATAATCTAAAGTAGAAGTTGCTATTATCTATTTATTGTTTGTTGTATTGTATTTTATACATATTGTGTGTAGGAGGGACTGGACAAAAGTGTGTGACATTTTATCCCTCAGGATCTAATTTTTCACTCGATTATCGCACCAATCACACAATAAATGACTGTTAAGTCCAATATTAGTGTATACACTCTCCCTATCATGTTTTATCATACCAAAGCACATCATATCGTTTGTTTTCATTTTACTGACTAAAAATAACTATGAACGATGTCGGGCAAATTCTGAAGTATGTATGCACCCACGACCAGCAGATCTCCATAGTGTTTACAGAGTCACAATCTTTTCTGCAGATGGTTATGACAGATGAAGAGCACAGATCTGAAGGTAAATCGTCTACATGTGAACACATGAATCAGCATGCTGATCGGGACTTTCAGTCGTTGGTAAAATCGTTAAAGAGATCACATCGGGAGAAATTTTCTGTACTGTGTATCCAGCTTAAGTTGCAGAGAAGGATTTTAGGTTAATACCGTCCTTGAAAAAATAGCTTGTGACCTTCACTGTTTTAATATTTAGACTCTCAAAAACAGTGAGTTACACATGTGAGGACTCTGCAAGCAGGTGGGAGTAATCGGACTACAACGTTACCCAAAAGAAAAGATGCTACAACGTTGTCTGGATTTTAAATATAAAATGGTGACTAGGGAAATCTTGGTACAGTTGCGAGCTGCTGTTTATTTTCCCATTATAGCAAATTCATGTCTCTTAACTTCTATCCACAGTAGTATCAAAGCAGTAAGTGGCAGCTTCTTGACAGTAATTACCATGGATATTACTTGCAATAGGAAAGATGAGCAATAACCAGGTTCTGAAGACCTGAAACATCACAGCTGTGTGTGACAGGGGAGTAGGAGCTTTAGGACAATAGGTGGGGCATATGGAAATGTGTTTATTTCCTTACACCAATATTTATTATTTCACAATTCACATTGCTCATAAAGATCACCATGGTTCCTAAACATGTGGCATCCTATCAAGTGCAAAATTACTTTTACAATTTGTGCCAAGGTATATGCACCCAGGAAGTAGAGATCAACCAAATAAACATGAACAATAGCACACAAAATACATATCAGTTAATAAGCCATCATTACAATGAGATTTGTGCACTATTCTACATGTTAAAGATGCATTCTTATGCCAAAATAATAAAACATATAAACCCATTTGGGGGGAGGGGGATGGGGGGATTCACCCAATCCTTATGCATCTCTATAGTCTTTATTCATTATTTCAATTTTTAAAAGACAAAGTAAAAAAAAACAAAAAAACAATCTAAAATAAAGTTTCACGACATTTTTTTTGTTCCTTTCAACAGTCGTCCCATGTCAATTAAAAATGCATTCAGAAAATAAGACTATTGCCATTTGGAGCAAGGTTCAAGTGTGAGAATTATCTTAAGCCAATGCAGCTAACCTCACACATCACCTCCTTGAGACTGTATATAGTAATCTGCAAGAGAAGGATAATCCTTTGCCTTGGCTGTTACTTTACCATTCAAATTTTACCCTCTGTATCTAGATTTTACTTTCAGCTGACTACGTTTTGTGTATTTGTATCTTATGAGTAATTCAGAGACACCAAAATGACTGCTGCTTACTGGCTGGTATCCAGTAACCTGCTTAAGTTTCTGGGGTAAACTTAATAAACAAATAAAAGTAAAATGAGATAGAAATATTTCACATTAAGTTTGAATTCAAATTAAATTTGCAGTTGCCAATGAGTTTACAAATGTTTGTTTGTATATGATGACAGTTCTATATAGTTATGAATTTTTGCAATAAAAGAGTTTTCACAGGAGGTGGGATGGTTAATTGATAGATACAAGTACAGCAGAGATGGAAGAAGAAGAAAAAAAAAATATAAATTAGGATTGCATAGTCTTTTTAGAAAAACAAAGGCAGCAATGAGAGCCCACTTGTAATACATTTCAGACAAGCTAGTGTTTTTACTTTGGGTGCCCCCATAAGGTGCAATGTTGCTCCCGCAATTTTTGCTGTACCAGAACTTTTTATTATGTCTCCCTAGTCTGTATAAAACATGGAATGATCTGCTTATTTCCCATTGACTGATGGATTTGCCATTGAGAGTGAGATGTTCCCCCTCAGCCAACCAACAACATAGAAGTCTGTAATATGGGCCAGGCCGTACTAAGATATTTCATTGATTAGAAAGGAGAGGGGGGATTTCTGTAGTCAGCAGAGATGTAGCAACAATAAGGATAAATGGGCCTGAGCACTGACTCCCTGGAACATTGTCCTAGAAATACCCTGCTTCGCACCAGTCAGTATATTATTAGTAATGCTTTAAAAAAATAAAAAAAAAAAGATGCTGGAGGCCACTGTGTGTATTCTTGTCACCTAGTATGTATAAAGCAATACAAAACGCTTCCCTTGTTGTTAAATGTGTGGTTTCCTTCACCACTACGTTTTAAGACATCCTCAAATTGCCAAGTAGGTAAACTAGAAGAGAGTGAGTGTGTGTGTGTGTGTTTTTTTTAATTTTTATTTATAATATATCTCAATGTACTGTTACCATTGCTTCTGTGGAAATATCTTTATAAACAGCACTTTCTAACCTCTCCGCAGATATTTCTACCCATCATGTATATACTGGTGCTGCACCATTTTCTTTGAACGCTTCACATGCAAAATCTCACTCACACATCCAGGTTTTTTTTCAGGGGATATAAGTGAAACAGAGGATCTCCTGGGGATCTGGCTAGGGAAAGAAGCACATTAGTGGAATAACATGTAGGTGGTAGTGCAGTTTTGTAACAGAGAAGTACCGAGAGAATGATGTGTACAACTCAATGGAGAAAGGGAAAATAAAATGATATGACTCTTAAAGCAGCATTATACATGTTGGCATAAATTTATCAGGAAAATATTAGAATATTGCCAGAGCTTTTACACAACCAGCATAACGATAATTTATAATGGGCCACCTTCCACATAAATGCTGCTGTTAGAAATAGACCTTTACTGTAAAAACAACAAAGGAGGACAACTCGTGCATAGAAATAAATGGACTAGTCAGCCAGTGGTTCTGAAAAGCATTTCTGTGGAGAATCACATTTCTAAGTACCTTCAAAGCAATGTAATAAGTTCAGTACACACACCATTTGCCACCTGTAATAAAAGCAGTACCAGTGTCCCCTCACTATAACTAATTCAGCAATATTTTAAACAGCAAAGTTTAATCTATTGTAAAATGTGATAAGTGGTAGGAGGCTGGACATTGATGTGATATTTACATTTTTGCACAGTGCACTTCTGCAGATTTTTCCTTGCTCTCTCGGTTGTAGAGGTATTTCCCTTGAATGAAGAGTCGGCCTGCATTTAAATAGGCACTGAGCAGATTAACCACCCACACCAGAAAAAAAAGCCTCCTGCAGTGTTTATGCAGTATGCTCCATAAACCTAGCTATGGCACACACTTGGTATCAAAGCAAATTTAATACTGCATTAAAATCAGTAACTGCTGGTAGGCAATGATAACCGCTCCTACCCACACATACACACCCTGCTTGATCCTTATAAACAAGGATATTAGAGGATTCTTATTTTTTTTAAAGAAATACAATAAAGTTACTATTTGCATACATACAGTCCAATGTGAGATGGTAAATGATGCAACAAAATCAGTCTTCAATGCACAAAATATACTTACATATGCTACAGGAAACAAATCCAGCAAAGTGCTTTTAGCAATCATAATGGGAGCTCTTAAATACTTTTTATGTGCCTGTTAGCCCTTCGAATGATGCAGGCTCCCCTTGAAGTGCCTTAGAAAAAAACATTACTATCTATTTATTGTGTATATTTCCAACAGTGTAACTTTCAAAGATTTTCCCAATGATTGCTCATTGGCATGCTTAAATTTTCGGTAGGAAAAAGACTAGAAAATCTAAGCTAGACACTGTCAACCACAGTAACTATTTCCTACTTCCAACAGATCTCTGTGGTGGACAATGAATTCTTCATGGGGTTTGTACTGAGCATCTGGCAGTCTGCCGACAACCCTGTTCTCCCCGCTTGCATAGCCCAAATTTCAGCAGTCAATAGGGAAGAGACACTTAGCACCAAACCATTCTTTCTATAAGCAACCTGCCTAACAGACACTTTGGTACTCCAGCATTACCACCAATTGTGCCAAATCACAGATTGTGGGGGATCCCAAAGATAACCAATGAGATCCCCATCAGCATCTGGTCCTTCACTTAGTGGGTGCAAGGGCTACACAATGGCTACCCCATGCACCACTGTTCTATTTAGATTTAGGAAAAGCTCAAGACTGTGGAAGAGAAAACAGCAGGGACAATGATATGTGTACATGTAGAGGTGGAAGGTGATGTTAAGGGAAGTGCTATGGCTACAACACCAGCATTCAGTAAAATACATCTTTACAGCTACAAAAAGAAGAAATGCTCATGTAAAAGTTACATTTTCTCTGTGCAAACACAATAGTCAGAACATAATAATGTTTAGAACTAAACAATTAATAACACCCACACCTAGCAACAAAACAGATCAACTTGAGATGTATGTATAGGCATATACTTGCCTTCTACATAGTAAGAAATGGTAGTGATGTAACAACTCATTCTAATGTATATAAACACCAACTCTAAATTATCAGTTTTCTGTAAAAATGCAGCAAAACTTTATATGGTTTCAGCTAAACATCAGACAGATTTATTGTTTGTATTTAGTCTTCTACACTACAAAAGCAGGGAATCAAAATTCGGTTGACCAAATCCTTAACATAACACTAAGGGCCTGAGCCATTAAGGAGAGGAAAGCATAACAAAGGAGTATATCTGCACCTGGGCAAAACCATGTTGCATTGGAGGGGGAGAAAAATTTAAAATGTGAGGACAGATTTATAATTGGGGTGGGGCATGTCCTAGATCAACTTTAGATTTCAGTGTAAAAACAAAGCTATCAAGTATTTGTGTGCTAGATGGAAAAACAGCCAGTATTTAACTTCTGTGCAAAATAAATTAATTTGCACCCCTTGCAATGTAACATGGTTTGCCCCAGAGAATATTTACTCCTATTTTTTGCCTTACTTTCCTTAATGACTCTGGTCCTAAATGTTAATCCCGATAAAAACCCTTAGTATTCAGATGAATCCCTACCTAGCTTGTAGTTTCAAGGAAATTCATGACCTATTGTTTGTCATGGGTTTCTTAAAACTACAAGAAGTTTAGGCAAATAGCCTGTGAATAACTATCATGATAATGGACAACTTGATCCACCAGTGTTCTGAAATTTGTCCCAGGACTCACTGTAGAGTTGCAAAAGAATTGCATGATTTTTTTTTTACCAAAACCCGTAGGGCTAATAGGATTTGCACTCTTTTTTTGCTCGAGTATGTTTATGCTTTACAAAAAAGGGTTTTAAAGTATCAGAAGTACTAAGAATGCCTCAGTCTATTATATAGTTAAACTTTACATGGAACTAAACATTATTGCTCTGGCTTCTGAAGACAGAATTTTCATTTAGGGTGTGTAATTTTTATATCTGTCATGCTTCCAACCCTACTTGGCCTTCCACAGACATGCTTAGCTGGATTTACTTCCAGTAGAGTGTATATTTTCTGTGTCAGTGCCCTGTGTTTCTGATATGACTTGGCATATTTTACATTATTACAAACCTAGCACTGTACTAGGTACATACCAAATCTAATACTGTACCCTAGGTATACCGGTAATGTAGCTTCTTATTGATTTTTTATATTGATAATTTTTCTCAGGGGTATTCCCTGAAATGCCTATCAGCAGCTGTTTAAGAGTGTTGTTTTCACATTATTTTGTTGGTTGTGACAAGTTATTGCTGCTAACTGAAATATTAAGAACTAAATGAAAGTCTGAGTCGATTCCAGATTTACTCCATGTATTTCGATTATGCAATCTGGTGAGATATCTCACCCTTACTGCACATTTCATTAATGTAAACTTTTGCAAGTGTTTCTTGAAGCCCACTTCGATTATGATTATTTGACTGCTTGTACCCCTTCAAAGAAAATATCCAGTAAGCAACCTATAAATTATTTTCTAAGCAACCAGAACAGCTCACTTAAAATACTGGTTGTCATAGAGATTAGCATGTACACATTTTGGAGATCATCCCTCTTTGCAATATTTCTGCCTGGAAATGCAAGAATTGGTTCCCAACAACTAGACTTTCCAGGCAGAACATAATATTCAGCCAGAGTCAGATTCTGATATTTGTCCAAAAGCCCAGGAATATCATCAGGGTTTCACTATTGAAGTGTGGTTCTGAACATTTTAAAATATTTCCAGCAGATGGAGGAACTGGTCATTTGGGTAGTAGAATGTAAAAACTATTGTGTGACAATATGCAAAGGTGAATTTCTAATATAAAATGAAGTGCTGCCTTAATAGTTTCTTTAAAGCCTAACTTTCAGTAGTCAAAACTTGAATATATGCTGTCCATTAATAGACTTTTGGAACATGTCAATGTGCATTGCTAGCATTTAACAATGTACAAAGAGAATGGTTGACATTGGTGGATTGTATAATAATCTAGTGACTATGCAAGTAAGCAACTTAAAAATGTAGACCCTAAATGTGCTATATATATCTATATATATCTATAATATAAATGTCTAGTGGTGTGTGTTAGTCTGTGTGTGTGTGTAAAAAATAAAACCAAGCTGCAGCGCCACCTGCTGGGCGGAGTTATATACTGACCTACTAAATTCTTAGTGTGTGTGGGAAAAAAAAAATCAGAAAGGGCTGAAATTTAGTATACTAAGATGTTTTTAATTTGTTAATTGTTAAAAGTGTTTATAAAGATTTAAAAAAAAATATTTATATATTTCTTGAAGGAGAAGTGACAGTGGGGAGTGGTTGGTGGTTGAGGCCTGGGCTATGGCCCAAATGCATGACAAGAACCTTTTTAACACCTTAAGTAGCTTGATTTGACTAGAATGCACGGGTTAACACACACACATTATATATATATATATATATATATATGTATGTATGTATGTATGTGTGTGTGTGTAAGATGAATTGTCTGCTATATAACTTGGCTTCTTTAAGTTCCATTAGTCATATGCTTGACACTTAATGCAATGTCGGCTAGTTTAAAGCTTGTTTATTGCGAAGTTCTATTAAAGCAAAACTAGTTGTTTTCTGAAAGTAACAGTGTGGATCTATTAGTTACTTTGTACATAGAGACATATATTAGCACTTGTTCTAAATTGAGGAATCAATGTTAATTTCCTTAAAATTCCTGGCCAGAACTTCTGATCTTCCAGTCAGTTGCACAAGTTATGACTGCTTAGGGCTAACATGACAGCCATGTAAATAGAGAAACACATGAATTGCACATGCTATGTACCTACAAACCAATTAGTTCATATGAATGTAGTGAACCAACTGCAGCTCTACCATGCTGCAATGTGTAATTGATATGTGTCCTGATTTACATGGTCAATAAACCCTAGTACTGCTTGATATTACATTTCATAAGCTATGTCCCTGTAATAGAATAAAATAGCAAGACTTTGTCTTACTTGCCAATTCTCCCTGAATGTCAGGGAGACTCCCTGAAATAGGGGTGATCTCCCTCACTCCCTGAAGAGTCTGGCATTCTCCCTGATGCTGAGCCAGTACAAGACGTGGTTGGCTTCACCATCTGTGGCATGATGACACAGTTCAGAAATCGTGTTCTATGTACATGTATTGATGCCGATGGAGGTGGCCATTTTCAGGTAAGACAAAATGACTTCAGTAATGGAGACAGAAATGTAAGACACTTCAGTCTCTAGAGATTCATTAGCTGCTTTTCTTTAACACATATCTGCCTACTCTCCCGAAATGTCCGGGAGACTCCCACATTTCTGGGAGACCTCCTGAGCGAGCAGGACAACCTCCCGGTTCTCGCCCCCGCAATAGATAAGTGGTGGGGCTTAATGCCGCAAATATTGTGTCATCTTAGCCCTGCCCCCTGCTGTAATTGGCCAAAATTGTGACAATCGTTTAGGGACGGGTCCAACATGATGCGATTCGTCAAACCCCGCACGCCCACCTCCCTCAGGATCTCCCTGAAGCCAACGAGAAAAAGTTGGCAAGTATGGACTTTGTATAATCCTATAATAAATATTTATGACTGTTGCAATCTTTGGGAAGACTTATTTATGTACTAAATAATTTGCAAGTATAAGAAAATTGTTTCCAACAAATTTAAATTCAAATTAATGTCAATTTATATTTATTCTACTGCCCAGTCTTGGTCTAGCACAGCTTAATTTCATGCATGCTAAATCAGTGCACCTCTACTGTTATGTGCATTATTAATTGACTGCAAATAAGTACAAGTAAATACAGTGTGGCATTCACCTCCACAATAACAGACCTACTTCGATGTGACTGGTTAAAGCAATGTTCCCAGAGGTCACACAAAAATGTGAAGTGAGGATGTCAAATACATTACTATGATGGACTCGAAATTCTCTATGGGCACTGACTATGCAAGTGAGTAATCAATTTATAGAGACAGGCAATTAAAAGTAACCATAGAATATTCTCATCAACTAACCATCCAGGTACTATAAAATATAAGGGATTCCTGTATTCAAAGAGCAACCCCCCCCTCCCCCAACTTCAATTACCTCTACCTGGACACCTGCAAACATCAGCCAGACGCAATTAATGGTGGGGGTACCAGAAAAGTATTATATGTAAAGGAATGGATTTTTTAATAAAAAAGCATATTTAGAGAAGAAATTCCCATTAACTCCTTAAAAAACAGACCTATTTACATGCTATATGTCAGCAGAACTCAAATGCAGTACTCAAGAGCTACCTACAGGTGTTTTCAGGATTTATGTCTGTAGAAACACGTGGCATAGTTACTGACCAAGCCAAATCGATAACTTACCGGTGTATGATTAAAGAAATCCTGAAAGCATGGACTGTTGGCAGCTCTTGAGAACTGCATTTGGGCACTTCTGTTATAAGCCCACTAGGAATAACTTACATTTTTTTAGTCTTTCCAGGCAAAGTGTGTTTTTGTTTTTTTCAGGACTAATACAGCTTTCTTGCTAGCATATTGGAATATTTTTTATTTTTTTTTATTTAAAATAGTTAAAAACAAGCAAAAAAAAATTAAAAACTATTTAAATTCAAGTTGTTCTCTGCTATTGCAAGCTCTGAAATCCAAATTAAATGAACGGAGTTGCCCACTAAAAAATTTGAATCCTCTTGAAATTTCTTGAAATACAGCTATTTTGAACTGTTAAGTGGAATAATGAACCATTGTTAACCTAGCTTCCCTAAATTTCTTTGTATTCCATAGTAAAAAAACCAAAACAAACTGAAATAAATAAGCTGCAGTTAACAGAACGCAATGATACCAATGAGATGGCTTTCCATATATGGTTTAATGTTTGGAGACCAAAAGTGAGTATTGAATGCTTCATTTTAAATTTTTTTAAATATTAACCCATACATTACTAGCACTGTTCTCAAATTACAGGTTTTGTGCTTATTACACTAGATTGTATATTATTTAACCCTGGTTAGAAACAACTTTGGAAGGATGCATATACTAATTATCAATGTAGTGAAGCTGTTTGAAAGTGGATTAGTCTCAATAAACTTGTCACTTAGCTCCCTGTTTCTAAAAACTCTAACATCACCAAGTTTTACCTACTTCTGAATCAACACAGCTAGAACATATAGATTGATTTTAGCACGTATTACATATGTTACACTAGTCATCAGGACTTAAATGACTAAGAAACAAGCAAAATCATTTTTTGTGATCTGGATACTAAATATACAAATCTTTTTCATTGGGTGTTTCCATCATTTCTTCTATCCTCTATTATGCTAGGCAGTATTACAGTTTGGTCCACATTGTCAAGGTTCCGTGTTTTTATCTTCAGAGGTCATGGAAAAAGCTTGTAAACACATCCCATAAAATGGCTACACACACACTTATCACATGTAGCTGTTGTCATCAGCTACTCCATTTATGTGTTCCCTGAAAAACAGGCCAGCTTTGCAGAATGTACACACATCTTGCACTGTTGATCCAGACAGGCGCCTGCTACTCATCCAAAAGAACACTTTTAGAACCTATTTAGGATTGCATGGGCAAATATGTATTAAATATTTGTCATACTGTATAGAGACAATTATAGAAAACACTTCGCATAACAGACTATTGTTTTTATACTTAAGAATTGTAAACACAGGGGTTAAAAACACTAGACAAAGGATAGACAAAAACTTTTACTTTGCCCTCACTTTAACAGAGCATGTGAACCACATTCATTAACACATACCAAAAACTTCCCTGCAGCATAATGTACACACTGTAGAGACTAATGGTATTTAATGTAGTTCCATAGCACTCTAGTATTTTTAGCGCTTTTCAAAGCTGCAGTCAATTTTGACATTCATGTGCAGAAAAGTTAACGTTTTTCAATTAGGTTACATTCTGGAGTGTCAGCTTCAAAGCGCGTTTAAAGGGCGTTGAGAAGGAGTGCTAAAATCTTTAAGATAAGGCCCATGAGTACAAAGTCAAGCTGCAAAACTATGTCTTTTCACAATATACCATGCTGCTCCAAAGCAAGCACAGCTAGAATTTGCCATCCCACCCCTCTATACACTGTGAAACTATTCTTAAACTACTTTTCAATCTGTGCACACTTGTAAGCAGTACAATGAGAAAACAGATATGGGAAGTGTGAGCAGAGGGGCTTACTTTGCCACCCCGCTTCCCCATCGGTAGGGGGGAGAAGAGAACGGAGGGGTGTCCTTCCTGCAGAGTTTATCTTGGTTTCCTTCTCACCATCATTAACGGTCCATTACTGACGACTTCTACTGGTGTCACATTGCCACCAGACATTCGCCGACTGTGAATGCCAACTGCGCACTAGTTGTAGGAGAATTCGGCAGTGTCCAGTAGTGCTTACTTGAGGGGTAGCTGGTATACCTGCTGCAGTGCCTCTTTGCTGTGGGCTGGTTGGTACCTATTGACGGCTTACTATAGATCAGGGCTGCTGGGTAGCGGGCATAGCGTTGACACAGACGCGGGGTTCAACACAAGATAGCCAGGGAATGGATAACAGTGTAAGCTGTTATCTGTTGGTCACAGGATACAGCAGGTAATAGTTGCAAGCAATATCTTCAAGCAGTTATGGTTTATTGCTCAAGAGTCTTGAAAAGGACTTTCACACACCAGTTTGTGATACTGGTGATCATCCAGAAGTCAGATGGAAAATTATACATTACATGATCAAACAGTCCTCTTTTTATACAAGGGTAGCCCAGCCTCCTGATCTGACCAGGCACCGAAACGTCTGATATCACATTAGATAATATAACTTCAGGATATAATATCTTGCATCAAACACAATTTAACTTTCAGATCAAAGTGATTTCCTCAAATTTAAGTCCACATTGTTAGGAGGTTACTTGTCTCTCCAACAAGACATGCTAACTTTGGCAGTCAGGCCAAAGCAGGTGTTTGTCACTTCTGCGATGAATATAATGAATTAACTTAATTTAGGATTCCATTTCCTCTGTTCTTGCAAACATTTCCTCCACCATGGCTACTGCATCATTAATGAGTACATTTCCAATGCACAAAAATAACAGTATCAAAATGAGTGCATTGGCAACGATATAAATTGGGGCACTGCGCTAAAAATACAGTCAAGTCCATAAATATTGGGACAGCGACACAATTCTCATATTTTGGGCTCTATACACCACCACAATGGATTTGAAATGAAACAAACAAGATGTGCTTTAACTGCAGACTTTCAGCTTTAATTTGAGGGATTTTACATCCAAATCAGGTGACCAGTGTAGGAATTACAACGGTTTCTATATGTGCCTCACACTTTTTAAGGGACCAAAAGTAATGGGACAAACTAAACAATCCTACATCAAACTTTCACTTTTTAATACTTTGTTGCAAATCCTTTGCAGTCAATTACAGCCTGAAGACTGGAACGCATAGACATCAAAAGACACTGGGTTTCATCCCTGGTGATACTCTGCCAGGCCTCTACTGCAAATGTCTTCAGTTCCTGCTTGTTCTTGGGGCATTTTCCCTTCAGTTTTGTCTTCAAGTGAAATGCATGCTCAATCAGATTCAGGTCAGACGATTGACTTGGCCATGGCATAACATTCCACTTGTTAGCCTTAAAAAACTCTTTGGTTGCTTTTGCAGTATGATTCGGGACATTGTCCATCTGCACTGTGAAGCGCCGTCCAATGAGTTCTGAAGCATTTGACTGAATATGAGCAGATAATATTGCCCGAAACACTTCAGAATTCATCCTGCTGCTTTTGTCATCATCAATAAATACAAGGGAACCAGTTCCATTGCAAGCCATACATGCCAACGCCATGACACTACCACCACCATGCTCCACTGATGAGGTGGTATGGTTTGGATCATGAGCAGTTCCTTTCCTTCTCCATACTCTTCTCTTCCCATCACTCTGGTACAAGTTGACCTTTGTCTCATCTGTCCATAGGATGTTGTTCCAGAACTGTAATGGCTTTTTTAGATGTTTGCCAAACTCTAATCTGGTCTTCCTGTTTTTGTGGCTCACAAATGGTTTACATCTTGTGGTGAACACTCTATATTCACTCTTGTGAAGTCTTCTCTTGATTGTTGACTTTGACACATATACACCTACCTCCTTCACCAGGGAAAAAAAATCTTCTGTCATCCACCACCACAGTTGTTTTCCGTGGTCTTCCTGGTCTTTGGTGTTGCTGAGCTCTCTGGAACATTCTTAAAAAGAAAGAATGCACCAAACAGTTTATTTGGCCCCACCTAATCTTTTTTGCTATCTCTCTGATGGGTTTGTTTTGATTTTTCAGCCTAATGATGGCTTGCTTCACCGATAGTGACAGCTCTTTGGATCTCATATTGAGAGTCGACAGCAACAGATTCCAAATGCAAATGTCACACCTAGAATCAACTCCAGACCTTTTACCTGCTTAATTGATGATGAAATAACGAGGGAATAGCCCACACATGTCCATGAAATAGGTTTTGAGTCAATTGTCCCATTACTTTTGGTCCCTTAAAAAGTGGGACACACATATAGAAACCGTTGTAATTCCTACACTGTTCACCTGATTTGGATGTAAATTCCCTCAAATTAAAGCTGACAGTCTGCAGTTAAAGCACATCTTGTTTGTTTCATTTCAAATCCATTGTGGTGGTGTATAGAGCCCAAAATATGAGAATTGTGACGATGTCCCAGTATTTATGGACTTGACTGTATATTTATACAATAAGTTATTTATAAGAGCTCCAGCCACAGGAAGTATCTGAAGTAACCAGAGGTGGGTATGTCATACCATTTTGCTATATATTTGTCACAGGAAATGCATAGTTAAAAGATAACTCCAGTTCCACAAGCTAAAACGTTAATAAAAAAATATTAGTTTTCTAGGGTCTGGTGCTCAAAGTGTATGTGTGTACCTCATAGATGCTCTCCTCGCTCATGCAGGCAGCTTAATGGCAATGAAATACACAGCCTGTATGAAAATAGGCTGCCTCCGCAGAAGCAAGGAGAATGGACAAACATAAAGGCATCCAACATGCTGTTGGCAAGAGCGAGCACAGCACAGGTGAACCGGAAGGGTTGTTATGACTGGTAAACATTCCCAGGTTAGGTTTTTTGAGCATCTGTCAGTACAAAGTAAAACATGTCCCTACAAATATACCATTTAGGCACTTACAATTTTTCGGATTTTAAAATACACATACAACTTTAAATATACATATCCCCCTATTCAACCATAATTCAGGCATAATTTATAAATCACTGATTTATGCCAAATCTATATTTTTCATGCACACATTAAAGCGAGTTTTGGTTTTATATAAACAACCCATTAAATAGTGTGATATAACAAAAAAATACATCAGTGTGAATGCTCATAAAGCATCATGTGCAAAATGTTTCTGTAACATATCTTTCAGTGCTGACAATTATAGAGAAATGATTAAAGTGAATACCCCTTTTGTGTCTTCTGCGAAAAAGTGTGCCTTTACCTTTTAGCAGACAGCAAGGACAGAAGGTGATGGGCAAAAATCGAATGTATTTTGTTACAACAGTTTTAAATCAAACCTAGCAACAATAAATAAGCTTGCCACACACAGCACATTTTTGGTAAGTTAGTTTTACCAAGCTGAACCACCACTGCCCTAAAGCAATTACCATATACATTTAAAATTCAATCCTTATGGTAGAAAAACATGTTCGAGGATGACCCTTACTGCAAATGTGGGGTATTTATTCTATCCAAAAATGTAGGCATCCGTGCTTGTATTACAGGAAGACTGTTCATCCTGTGCCAGTATAATTGGATCAATGCAACATTTCTATGCAAACTGAACAGCTCAGTGATCTGGCTCTTTGGCATTCATGCCAAACAAGTGTGGGCATCATAACTTGTGTGGGCACCATAACATTCTGCTGTGTAAAAAATATCTAACGTATTGGATTTGCATGTGTAATGATGCGTCGTAACAAATTTGCTTAAAATTAAAAAATGCTTTAAAATAGTTTTGAGTCCTCAAGTAGGAATAAGATAACAGCTACATTCTGCAGTTACTTAACATATAAACAGAAGACTGGTTTATGCCAATGCAGGAGATGAAGGTATCTTAAGTAACAGTTTACTGGTATGTCATCTGACTTAATCTGCCATATTTTTCTGAAGTCTGGCAGTCTGCCTCATATGTGGAGACCCCACCTTCTTGACAAGCTGTAGGGACCCCTCTGTGGCAATGCCATTGCAGAGAGACCCCACTATGGTTCTGCCACTGCACACAGAAACTCCTCCACCTGGCAATGTATTGCTCTGCTCCCCTAGGTGGACACACACACCTTATCCACTGCAGATACTAATGACAGCAGCCAGCGTTCCCTTTGTGGTTAGTTGATAGCAGGACTAACAAGTCTAATGAACCTCTGTCAACATGGCTACCAGTAGGCCATAAATCCTGTGTTTCTTTTATTGTGTCAAGCAGAAAGAATTCACAACATACGGCCAATGGTGCAGACACATGTTAACACCATTAGCTCTATTATCCCACCACCAACTACCATTCGAGAGACAAACAGCACTCATAGCTACTGATGGAGCAGTAGCCAGAACTGTAAGACTAATAGCGCTCGTAACACACTTTAATTAGTTCAGCTGTAAGTGCCATCTGAAAGAACCAACAGTACTAAGTAATGTATAGAGGCAAATGCCAGTAACACCTATGGTGTGGGTGGAGGACAGAATATTTGTGCATGGGTAAAAGGCAGGCAGAGGAGAAGAACAGAAGTTAAGTATTGTCTCGGATGAAATATGCTTGGGAGCGTATATGAGCAGTATATGCAATACAGGTCATTTACATATACACAGAGTGCGTGTTGTGATCATCATCAGCTATTTATATAGCACCACTAATTCTGCACATTCCACTAAACACTGTACAGAGAACCCACTCTGGGTCTAAATTTTCTAACAAACACACACAGACTATGGTCAATTTAATAGCAGTCAATTAACCTACAAGTATGTTTTTGGCGTGTGGGAGGAAACCGGAGCACCTGGAGGAAACCCACGCAAGCACGGAGAGAACATACAAGTTCCACACTGATAAGGGCATGGTCAGGAATCGAACTCACGACCCCTGTGCTGTGAGGCAGAAGTGCTAACCACTAAGCCACTGTGCTGTCCACACATCTACAACTATTTCTTACTACTACAATTTGCTTTAGTAGTATATTATGCGTTTTGAAAAAATGACTACTTCCTTTTTGCCAGTACACTCAGGGGAGAGAAACCTGTATGATACTGCAGAGAACCCTTTTGTTGGTCCAGCGCTACATTACAAGGAAATATAGATTAAAGAAATTAAAGCATTTGCGGGAATTTAATGGAGAAAGCCTATTGGCTAAGAGAAGCAAGGCCAATAGTCGGCAATTGTAAGAGCACAGTCAGACCTGACGGAGGCGAGTAGATCAGATGTAAGCCAGTCCCATATTTATAAAGATCTTAATGGGTGTATACCTAACCTGGCTGGCTTTCAAGTTTTTTTTTCTACGCATCATTTTACCCTGTCTTACTTTCCTATCCTTCAATAGATAACTGTAATGGAGAGACTCCTCCTTTTTCAAAGTGGCCAGAACAGATATTAAGTGTACATATTCTAATGTATGAAAGTGTAAAACTGGGTATACACTACAGGTTTTTCATCCAATTATCATGCAAATCAGTTTGGTAAGAAATCGCATTAGTGTGTACGCTGCCACGATCATCTTTTATCGTACCAAAACACACCCTATCGTTTGATTTCATTTTTATAAACTCCTAAAACTTATGATCAAGGATGGAATGATATCGGAAGTGTGTATGCCTTAACACCTGCAGTGTAGGCAGATATCTATAGTGTGCAGAGTCAATCTTTTCAGCAGATGGTTGGGACAGATGTATACATAAATCTGCATGCTCAACGGGACTTTCAGTCACTGATAAAATTGTTACAGAAATCACATATGCAGTGATTTTCTGTAGTGTGTACTCAGCTTAAGCAAGCCCTAGAATGCATTTAGAAGTATATTTAATAAAAACATTATGTTGCTGTAGTGACCTGTACAATGTTTCTCTCTTTAAATGTCAATACCGCTCTAAATCCAGACCGAATTATGAAGTTTGTTGGTTGCACACTCCCTTATTTCAGAACACTTTCCAATATTTCAAATCAAACTATAGCAATAGCACAAAAGATACTACAACAGACTTGCTTAGGCCATCTGTTTATTTACATATCACTGTTTTAGAAAGATTAAACAATCCAAAAGTATTTCTATTCATAAAATTTACTGCCCAATCTGTGAGAACTTGGCACCAGCCAGCAAAAAGCTCACATTGTAGAAACCATATCAAAGTAACTATAAAATCCCCTTTCTTCACTTTCCTGTTTATGATTAAATAACTCTTACATATGGTTTAATTTGCTCATATTTAAATATTATGCATTTATGATTCAATCGAGTTCAAAACCATGACTCAAACATAACAGGTAAAAGTAGTATGTTTTGATCACATTCAAAACCAACTTCGCAATGTGGGTGGAGGCTTTATGTAGTGTTTCCTCTATGCCTCTCAGACTACTTTTTATTCAAGACATATAGTAATTCATAGGCTCACAAACATGAGATAGTTACCTTATTAAATAAATAGATTTAGCACTTTAGTAGACCTTCCTACTCTTTAATAACCACACATGTCAAATACCTTATCCTAGGGTGGCTTACATTACATAGTCTAGTTTTTTTTAAGATGCAATTAATTTAAAGAACATTCTTCTGTAGCATTAACTGTGAATCATAGTTGTTCGTAAATACTACTTTACAATTTCATCATGAAGTCTTATTATGTACATACAGTATACAGACTGTGACTAGCCAGGCACATTTGTCCTAGCAGAGATATTATAATGAAAAGCTAACAGTAAATAGTACAAGACACCAACATAGTTTTTCAAAATACACCAAATATAAGTGAATAACCAACCCCTCATGAGCTCACACAGATATGCCCAACAGAAGGGTTAGTACAAGTTTGACTTGGTTAAAACTATGACAAGGAGTTTCAGAGTAGCCTATAATAAAATATTCAATTTCATAGTGCTTGTTACAAGTAAACATTTGAGGGGAGCCATTCTGTCTAAGTTATAGTACAAGTAATTTAGAAGTTAATTTATATAACTCCAAAATGTATCCAGCATATCAAATCATATATGACAAAATGAACAGCAAGCCCAAGAATGTTCCTGTATTAAATAATTAATAATCTATTTAGGTAAATGGAAGTGGACAAGAGGAAATAGCTAGTTAACCCGTGTCAGTGTACAAAAACAAAATCAGTCTTAAGCTGGGTGAGACTGATCAGTTGTACCACTACAATCGCTGCAATATGAAGTCAGGTGTTCCGGGCATATAAATTTGTAACACGTTTGGCATGCATGAGCAGTCTTCTTTTTTAGCGAGATACACTTGTAATCTTTTTCGACTTCCTGGTACTTTTTTTGGTGGCTCCTCAGACGATCCTCCAGTGAAATTTCTAATTCTTTTGGGCATTTCTCTTGGTAAACGAAATACATCTTCGCGGATGCTCACGTGTTCATTTAGCAGAGCAAGACCCAAGGTTTTGATAAATTTATGTCGTTTTTGCAACACACTATATTACACCAATATATTGTGATTGCATTGATTCCAGCCATATTTAGCAATGCAGAAAAAGTAGTCAGGGGTCATTTTCTTAAATGGCAGCTCACATTATAGGATGAGCAAAGCTCGTCTGCATCATCTACTCCGCCTTTTGTCTGGTTTCACCTTTTTTCTGGTTAACTCAATTTGTTCGTCAAGGTGTAGACTTGAAGTAAGCAAAACCACCTTATCTTCATAGGAATATGGGACACAATCGTATCATCTTTTTGAATAAACATCTCTACTGCGGGTTTTAGTGAACTCTGTCTTTTAATTTTATACAAAATGTTTCAAAATTGTTACACCAACATTGAGGTTGGGTTATAATCTTTTTGGAGATTGCGCCCATCTAGCCTTCTGCGCTGACGCAGGCAGAGTAAGTGATAGCAGGAAACGGGTAGGGAGGGGTCTTAATGCGAGCTACTAAGAGGTTTGGCAACATTGCTTAGGTAAAAAAGATGCGCCTAATTTAAAATGCCCCGGGTCATTATGACCCAACCTCAATGACGCCGGGTTAAAAAGTCTTAAAAATTGTGCCATTTGCAGTTAAAAGATAGGGCTGTGAAGACAGAATTAATTTTGAGTCAGTCAGTACAAATGGGCAGACTCCAGCTTCAAAGTAAAAACAAGTCTCAATAGATGGGTAAATGTATCATTTCATAATTATATTTCAATAATTTTATGAGTAGCCTGATGATTTTCATGGTGGTGATGAAATGCCTTATGCTACTAATTGACTACAATAGCTTTGTTACTACTAATATACATTGCCATTATTGAATGAGTCAGAGTCAAGAGTCAAACACTAAATTAAAAAAAAAAAAAAAAAAAAAGGAGTCAAAAACACCAAGGGGTATATTTACTAAACTGCGGGTTTGAAAAAGTGGAGATGTTGCCTGTAGCAAGCAATCGGATTCTAGCTGTCATTTTGTAGAATGTACTAAATAAATGACAACTGGAATCCGACTGGTTGTTATAGGAAACATCTCCACTTTTCAAACCCGCAGTATAGTAAATCTACCCCCAAGTCGGCAATCCACATCGGCGACAATTATATGTATTCCCTTATATGTACTTCCTTCCCTCCACATTCCCCCATGCACCTGAAGCAGACTGTCTGTAGCACTGTGCCATTATAGCAGCTAGATCTGCACTTCTATATTCGCCGGAAACTCCAGTGATGTCACAACCAGGCTTTCTGCTTAGTAGTGTAGCTCCAGTCACTGTAATAGCATAGTGTTATAAGAAGAAATTAGGACGCAGCTCTAAATGGTTTCCAGTCACTACATTGGTGGGTTAGGAAATTGATTTAACACACACTCTGTGGGGCACAAGCTGGTTAATTATATGTATGGGCAGATGGATGGTATGCATAGCCATATACTATGGCAATATAGCAAATACCTTAATACTGCAAAATTTTAAAATGGAATCATGTAAACATGCAGTCAACAAAAAGCTAACCGGACCTCAGCATGCTATTGTACTGCAGCAATATGCTACAACTTTTACATTTGCTGGGAAAAACAGTCCTACCGACATGACAAACCAGCAACAGATAACACCGAGACATATAACTAGATGTAACCTATATGTGATTACACTGCAACAAATGGTTCTGCTACATATTTTTAATAACAAAGAATATTTATTGACCTTAATGTTCAGGGACTCATTTGCTGTGCTAACTAGACCAATAAATACAAAAAATTATGTTTCTTGACAATTGTCACATATAGTGATAGATTCATTATAATGCAAGCCTTGTAAAATTTGAATATAAACATTCCTGTATAGAACAGGAATACACCAACTGTAATATCAGTTAGTGTAAATAAGCCATTGCAACTGGGATATTATTGTATATACTCAAACCAAAGTATGCATACTATGTATACATCCTCCCTTCATTGGTCCATGTCACATAAATTCCTGACCTTACTGTGAGATAGAAAGAGGCGGCATAGTCCATTCAACAAGCCTGTGCCAGGAAATGCATAAATGCAAAAAATAAGGTTTACACTGTACAGGAGACCTTTTCCAAGATCTATGATGCCATTCCAGGCCTTGTTTTATTTGCCAAACATGTCTCTTAGGCACACATTGCTAGACTGTAGAATGCACTGCAAAATCCTATATTTCAAGCGCATTGTGCTTTAACTCGCATTCAAGAGAGAAGATGCAGCACATTTTTGATACAATGGTGATCGAAATCATTTACCCTC